>NW_024100685.1:805000-892500 GCF_016545835.1 Crotalus tigris
ATAGAATAGAATAGAATAGAAAAGAATAGAATATAGAATATAATAGAAAAGAAAAGAAAAGAATAGAATAGAATAGAATAGAATAGAATAGAATAGAATAGAATAGAATAGAATAGAATAGAATAGAATAAGGAAATAAGAATATATAGAATAGAATGGAATAGAATAGAAAAGAATAGAATATAGAATATAATAGAAAAGAATAGAATAGAATAGAATAGAATAGAATAGAATAGAATAGAATAGAATAGAATAGAATAGAATAGAATAGAATAGGGAAATAAGAATATATAGAATAGAATAGAATAGAATAGAATAGAATAGAATAGAATAGAATAGAATAGAATAGAATAGAACAGAGCTGGAAGGGACCTTGGAGGTCTTCTAGTCCAGCCCCCCACTCAAGCAGGGGAACCTACATCATCTCAGACATGATGGGGTTACAGATTCCTTTCTGTCCTGGGCTGCAACTTGGCCACACCTGGTGGTCCCCTCTCTTCCGCCTGACAGGTGTCCAAGACCTGCATCTCACTATCTTGTCTCCTGCAACAATTGCCAGCCTTTGGGAGATGGTGGGTCACCGTGGCCGTTTCCGTCCCTTTCTGCAGTGTCTCCATTGCTTCTTGTACTCTTCAGTTAAAGACCCACAACAACAGGCTGGTCTGTTTTATTGTATTTTTCCCCCTGAGGCCTTTTCTTTCTTGAAGGCACAAATAATATATAAGTAGCCCTTAACTTACATCCACAATTTGAGCCCAACATTTATGATGCTAAGTGAGACAGTCGTTAAGCCTCGTTTGAGGACCTTTCTTTGCCAAGTTCTTCAGTGAATCACTGCAGCTGTTAAGTTAGTAACACGGTCATTAAGGAAATCCAGCTTTGCCCACTGACGTCCCTTCTCAGAAGGTCATAAAAGGGGATCACACAGCCCCGGGACACTGCGACCGTCATAAATATGACAACCGTCAGTTCCCAAGCATCTGCATTTTGATGACGTGACCACAGGGAGGCTGCAATGGCCGTAAGTGTGAAAAATGGTCATAAATCCCTTCTTTTAGTGTCGTGGTAGCTCTTGAACGGTCACTAAATGAACCGTTGGGGTAAAACTGGTCCGAGTCCATAGATCCCAAAATAAGCAAGAGCCTCGCTCAGTCACCCTGGAGAACTCCGGGAGACCTGGCGACACGAAAGCCCAAGGCAGGAGGCGTAACTCTGCCCTCCGCAAGGCTGCAAATTCTTACTAGGCCTTAGTAAGCTGCAGACTTACTCGGGAGCAAAAGCCCTCAGAATTGAATCCCAGCGGAAATCAGGGGCAGGCATGAATTCCAGATTTGCAGCCAAAGACTCGTTGGCTTAACCCAAGGGTCTTCAAACGTGGCCCTTTCATGACTTGTGGACTTCAACTCCCAGAATTCCTCCGCCAGACACGCTGGCTGAGGAATTCTGGGAGTTGAAGTCCACTCCTCTTAAAGTCTATGTCAAACTTGGCCCTTTTATGACTTGTGGACTTCAACTCCCAAAATTCCTGAGCCAGCCACGCTGAGGGGAAAGGGAGAGTTTCCAAGCTGAGCCAGGCTGGCTCAGGAATTCTGGGAGTTGAAGTCCACCAGTCATAAAAGAGCCAAGGTGGCCTACCCCTGGCCTAGGCCTAGGCCGCTTTCTGACCAGGGGTCTTCAAACTTGGCCCTTTTATGACTGTGGACTTCAACTCCCAGAATTCCTCCGCCAGACATGCTGCCTGAGGAATTCTGGGAGCTGAAGTCCACTCCTCTTAAAGTCTATCTCAGGGGTCTTCAAACTTGGCCCTTTCATGACTTGTGGACTTCAACTCCCAGAATTCCTCCGCCAGGCTGCAGAGATGAGCACAATTTTCCATGTCACCTTCTGGACCCCAAATTCCCTTTTCTTCATTCCCACGAACTCTTCACCTCCTTAAGCAAAACAGAGCACGTCTCAAACTGCCCTTGTGAAGTCTGTATATGGTACATTTCACAAACAAAACTTGGAGTAACACGAGAATTCTTAAAAAAAAAAAAAAGGAAGAAAAACAGACAGGAATAGAGAGAACTAGAAATGAAAGGCATTATTGAAAGTGGAAAGAACGAATCAAATCAAGCAAGCAAGGGGCTGATTTTTCAACCCGAGAAAATGGTTAACCCTTCAAACCCAACCAGAGTGCCACTATTGGAGAAAAAGGGTGACAGCTCCCACTTCAGAAACTTTTGGAATTAAGAAGCAACTTGCCTGCACAAATGTGTTCATTAATTCTAAAGTACTCAGGAGAAATTCTCTTAAGGTAAAAACGCTCTCAAGTTAAGCTCAAGTTATGGTGGCTCCTTAGTAACGTTCATGGTGTTTATAAATGTTTTTTTTTTCTGAGCTGTCGTTCAACATTCTGCATTAACAAAAGGATAGAACAAAGATCACATTTATAATGCCTGGTAAGGCCACGCTTGGAATTCTGCACCCAGTTTTGGTCGCCACGATATAATAAAGATGTTGAGACTCTGGAAAGAGTGCAGAGAAGAGCAACAAAGAGGATTAGGGGACTGGAGGCTAAAACATACAAGGAACGGTGGCTGGAATTGGGTGTGTCTAGTTCAATGAAGAGAAGGACGAGGGGTACATGATAGCAGTCTTCCAGTATCTCAGGGGCTGCCCCAAAGAAGAGGGAGTCAAGCTATTCTCCAAGGTGCCTGAAGGCCGGACAAGAAACAATGGATGGAAACTCATCAAGGAGAGGAGCAACCTGGAACTAAGGAGAAACTTCCTGACAGTGAGAACAATTAACCAGCGGAACAACCTGCCTCCAGAAGCGTTGAGTGTCCCAACACTGGACGTTTTTAAGAAGAGACAGGACAGCCACTTGTCTGAAATGGTATAGGGTTTCCTGCCTGAGCAGGGGGTTGGACCAGATGACCTCCAAGGCCCCTTCCAACTTCCTTCTTCTTCTTCTTCTTCTTCTTCTTCTTCTTCTTCTTCTTCTTCTTCTTCTTCTTCTTCCTCTTCTTCTTCTTCTTCTTCTTCTTCTTCTTCTTCTTCTTCTTCTTCTTCTTCTTCCTCTTCCTCTTCTTCTTCTTCTTCTTCTTCTTATTATTATTATTATTATTATTATTATTATTGTTATATGCGGCCCAGGTTAGTGCAAGGGCTGGTGAATGCTCCAACACTGGAAGTTTTTAAGAAGAGTCTGGACAGCCATTTGTCTGAAATGGTATATAGGGTTTCTTGCCTGAGCAGGGGGTTGGACTAGATGACCTCCAAAGTCCCTTCCAACTTTATTATCATCATCATCATCATCATCCAACACTGGTGGCTTTTAAGAAGAGATTCTGCATTCAGACAAGTAAAATGGCTGTCCAGTCTCTTCTTCAAAACCTTCAGTTTCTGGAGGCAGGTTGTTCCACTGGTTAATTGTTCTCACTGTCAGGAAGTTTCTCCTTAATCTTAGGTTGCTTCTCTCCTTGAATAGTTTCCATCTGTTGCCTCTTGTCCTGCCTTCTGGTGCTTTGGGCCAGATTGGACAAGCATTAGTCTGAAATGGTCTGGGGTCTTTTGCGTGAGCAGAGGGTCAGACCAGAAGCTCTCCTAGGCCCCTTCCAACTGTGTTACTGTGTTGTTCTGTTTACAGCATTCTGTGGTGCTCATCAAGGACGCACTGTTGGTCTTCCCTCTTTCTCCACCTTGTCCTGCAAATCTCTGCCACTCACAACATCTAGGATAAATAAAAGAAAGGTGGAGAAATGGGAGCTACCCCCATGCTGGTTTTGAAGCACCCAAAGATAGTTGCCAGCTGCTCTTTCCAGTCTGGAGCTCCTCCTGAAGTGGATAAATAGCAGCAGTCAAGCTGTTGTTGACTCAGATTAAATGCCAGAACGATGACATTTCAAGATGTTGGAGATAAAATGGAAATGTCCATGGAAGCTAGAAGACGCTGAGCAACCCTACTTGATCAAGATGTCAAAGAATCCAGTTCTTCTGTCAGAGGAAGACTATAAACATCTCTAGCGATGACTTCTGATGCCACCACTCAACCATTGCCAAAGTGATACGCTGTTTCTTCTTTAGGGTTATTTTGGCACAATGATGGGTGAATCGCTCCAGAAGATACTATAAATGGGGGAATGCAGTGGTGGGATTCAACCGGTTCGCACCAATTTCGTAGAACTGGTAGCCCAATTTTGCTGCATTCGGAGAACTGGCTGGCTTCCAGAAGTCCAGTCTAGGCCTCGGAGGCCAAGAGGAGGCCTCCCAGGCCTAGAACGGCCCACCAGAAGTCCATGGATGCTACTTCCGGAAGTCCGTTCTGGCCTCAGAGGGCTGGAGGAGACCTCCCAGGCCTAGAATGGCCCACCGGAAGTGCGTGGATGCCACTTCCGGAAGTCCGTTCTGGGCCACGGAGGGCTGGAGGCCTCCCAGACCTAGAACGGCCCACTGGAAGTGCGTGGATGCCACTTCTGGAAGTCCATTCTAGGCTTCAGAGCCCCAGGCCTGCATTGAATAAAAGAACCAGTTGTTCAGATATTTGAATTCCACCACTGAGGGAATGACCTATGAGAGCATCTGGCAACATCTGCCTTCTGATGTTCATCCCCAGCCCAGAAGACTAGAAGGTTTGGAAGGCCACTGCAAGAGCTCAGATTGGTACGGAGCTGGCGTCATGTCCTCCTGACCTTTGCCCCCAGGCCTCTTGCTCCTCCGGTGTACCACGTAGGGGCACCTGAGGCCTCATGCTTTGTCAAGGCCCAGGAAGGCCTTTTCCACAGGGGAACCGTTGCGGTCCGACCACAGATCAGCGAAAGAATGAAAGTCATGCTTTGGATAATGTATTTATCTTGGAGATGGCGCTTTTCGTCCAGCTATCCAAGAATCCGAGTGCTGAAACTCACACTAAGTCAACAGCACTTATAGTAATGAAATAAATTCTTTTGAGGAATCCAGCAGGACCCGTTGGAACAGCTTGTTTTTCTTAAAATTCTCTCTTTCTTGCAAACCGGCATTGTCTGTGATTCTTGGACGGGGCCGTGAAGAAAAAGTGCAAAGTCTACCCTTCCGTTTATTTAGTCTGCCTGCCCGGAGCAAAGGAAAATAGGACGCTTAATAAAAGATTTCCTTTTGCGGGAGACCTTGCAAATTGCAGATTCTCAGATAAGAGGCCTCGGTAGCGGAAGGTATAATTCTTCAACAAAACAGGGGTGACCTTCTCCAATGGAAGCAGAGAGGGGTAGATCTGGAGCAGTCGGTTAACCGCAGCCCCGACTTAGAAGCCACGAGAATCAAAAGCTTAAACAGTTCCTAATTGTACTGTAAAACTCAAAGGAAAATATTTTCAATACTCTGTCCCCTTTAATCTAAACATGATTTAATTTCAACTCCACTGTTCGCTCTCTACCACGAAGACATCCACATTTATATTTCATAACCTTCCCTAGGCCGACTGGAGATTGATTTCAAAGGGGAGAGAGTATTTAGAGGGTCCAAGGTCCACGGCGGCTATATAAATATTGAAGACAGCTGCACTCCAGATCTCTATCGGCTTATCCCTGGAATGGAAGAGGGAACCACACGGGAGGGGGAAACTCCCAGGAGACACCAGAAGGTAGCTTCCCAAGGTCAAAGGAGTTATCCATCTAGCTCAAACTGGTTTAGGCCAACATCCTGGCTTAGACTTGCCGTCACCTGCTTAAAATGGGAGAAGATATTAGGAATTGGACCCACAGCCTCTGGAGATGCTTCATCCCTCAACATCTCTAGTACAGAGGTCACCAAATGTGGCAACTTCAAGACTTGTGGACTTGAGTCCAGGCTGGCTGGGGAATTAGTAATAGTAATAGTAGTAAAGTTGGAAGGGACCTTGGAGGTCATCTAGTCCAACCCCCTGCTCAGGCAGGAAACCCTACACCATTTCGGACAAATGGCTGTCCAGTCTCTTCTTAAAAACTTCCAGTGTTGGAGCATTTACCGCTTCTGGAGGCAGGTTGTTCCACTGGTTAATTGTTCTAACTGTCAGGAAGTTTCTCCTTAGTTCTAGGTTGCTTCTCTCTTTGGTTAGTTTCCACCCGTTGCTTCTTAATTCTGGGAGTTGAAGTGCACAGGTCTTGAAGTTGCCATGTTTGGAGACTCCTCCTCTAGTCTGTCCTTGTTAACCATGATTTCACAACCAAACACCTCATGAGCCGAGGTGGCGCAGCAGTTAGGGTTCAGTACTGCAGGCCACTTTAGCTGACTGTGTTCAGCAGGTCAGCGGTTCAAATCTCACCGGCTCAAGATTGACTCAGCCTTCCATCCTTCCGGGGTAGGTAAAATGAGGACCCAGATTGTTGGGAGCAATGTAAATATATATATATACATGGCTTACTGGTGTACACCGCTTAGAGAGTGCTTGCACTTAAAGCGGTATATAAGTCAAATAAATAAATAAATAAATAAAATAAACTTTGTCCACAGAGAGGGCCAAAAGTTTGGTTGTAACTGCCATCTTTGGTCGATTCAGCCTTCCACCCTTCCGAGGTTGGTAAAATGAGGACCCAGATTGTTGGGGGGCAACAGGCACACTCTGTAAACTGCTTAGAGAGGGCTGTGAAGTGGTATATAAATCTAAATGCTATTGTAACTTTTTTTGACACACAAACAGCCACCAAGAGGGCAAACAAAATCAGAAGAAGAGAATTTGTAATGTACGGTTGTTCTCCAGAGAAGGACGGCTTGACCAGGGTTTCTCCATAGTGGTGATGTTCTTAGTCCAATATCCTGGATACGCCAGTTCAGCAGTCCCAAGGACATTCCAGATCTCATTTTTAGTGCCTGATGAAAGGATAGCAGAATCGCAGAATTGGGAGGGACCTTGGAGATTTTATTTATTTATTTATGAGACTTATATACCGCTTTAAGTGCAAGCACTCTCTAAGCGGTGTACACCAGTAAGCAATGTATATATATATATATATATATATATATATATATATATATATATATATATATATATATATATATACATTGCCCCCAACACTCTGGGTCCTCATTTGACCTACCCCGGAAGGATGGAAGGCTGAGTCAACCTTGAGCCGGTGAGATTTGAACCGCTGACCTGCTGAACGCAGTCAGCTAAAGTGGCCTGCAGTACTGCACCCTAACTGCTGCGCCACCTCAGCTCATTAAAGATCTTCTAGTCTTACTCTCTTCCGAGGTTATGGCTGGCAAAGTCTAATAGATTTTATGCACTTTGACACTTTGGAATATGGAGCACCAAGTGAACACCGTCGTCAATGACAACGCCGCTATCAGTCAATTGCGGAAGGCAGCTTTACTTGGGGGAACTTACATCCCGCGAATCCTATAAAATAACAATATCTGCCTCAGCCAGGTCTTTGGGCAGGACTCTTTAGGTGGGCAAAAATGCGAGTTCCAGTCTGAACATCTGGCTGACTGTCCACCCAACCACAATAACAACATGGATCCCATTCGATAGTCTCGTTGACCCTCGGGTGGGGTCAATATTGGCCATTTGGGGGAACCCTGCTCTAGATCATGGCCTTCTTCTTCGGAGACTCCTTAAGGTCATTTCTTCCATATTCCAAGCGGGTCAAAAATGCATAAAATCTATTACCTCGCCCTAATCTTAGAAGGAAGGGAGAGGATGGGCAGGAAGTAGCCAGAGAAGCACCAAAAGGAAGAGAGCACTTGGCAACTTCATGCCAGTATTTTTTCTACCAACTCAAGGATGGATGGAAGGCCCTAAAGATCCCAGAGAACCACGTGCCATTTGCTAGCTCTTCTGTTGGACCTGATGTGGTTTTTCCAAACCAAAGACCCTGATCCTGCCTTGGAATGTGGCCTGTGACTGGGTAAGTGTGTACTACGGGGTAGGAGTGCACGGTCAGCAATGGGACACAGCTCCTTTTAGCTCCCTTTTCAAATTTAGCTAGAACAGGATTATCTACAGCAGCCCTCCCAGCCCTGTTTGCTCTTCCCTTCCTTTCATTTTCCTCCTCTCTCCTCCCCTCTCCTTCCTTCTCTTCCTCTCCTCTCCTCTCCTCTCTTCTCCTCTCCTCTCCTCTCCTCCCTTCTCTCTTCTCTTTCCCTCCCCTCCCTCCTCTCCCCTCTCCTCCCCTCTTCTTTCCTCCCCTCCCCTCCCTTCTCCTCTCCTCTCTTCCCCTCCCCTCCCCTTTCCTCTCCTCTCTTCCCCTCCCTTCTCCTCTCCTCTCCTCTTCTTTCCTCACCTCTCTTCCCCTCCCTTCTCCTCTCCTCCCCTCTCCTCTCTCCTCCCCTCTTCTTTCCTCCCTTCCCCTCCCCTCCCTTCTCCTCTCCTCCCCTCTTCTTTCCCTCTCCTCTCTTCCCCCCTCCCTATCCTCTCCTCCCCTCTTCTTTCCTCCCTTCCCTCCCCCCCCTTTCTCCTCTCCTTCCTCCCCTATTCTTTCCTCTCCTCTCTTCCCTCCCTTTATCTCTCCTCTCCCTCTCCTACCCTCTCTTTCCTCCCTTCCCTCACCTCCCTTCTCCTCTCCTCTCCTCCCCTCTTCTTTCCTCCCTTCCCCTCCCCTCCCTTCTCCTCTCTTCCCCTCCCCTCCCCTTTCCTCTCCTCTCTTCCCCTCCCTTCTCCTCTCCTCTCTTCCCCTCCTCCCCTTCCTCTTCTCTCTTTCCCTCCCTTATCCTCTCCTCTCTTCCCCTCCCCTCCCCCTTTCCTCCCTATCTTCCCCTCCCTTCTCCTCTCCTCTCTTCCCCTCCCCTCCCCTTTCCTCCCCATTCTTTCCTCACCTCTCTTCCCCTCCCTTCTCCTCTCCTCTTTCCTCCCCTCTTCTTTCCTCCCTTCCCTTCCCCTCCCTTCTCCTCTCTTCCCCTCCCCTCCCCTTTCCTCTCCTCTCTTCCCCTCCCTTCTCCTCTCCTCTCCTCTCCTCTCCTCCCCTATTCTTTCCTCTCTCTTCTCTCCTTTCTCTTTTTCTCCTTTCTCTCTTCTCTCCCCCTTCTCCTTTCCTTTCTTTTCCCTCACACACTGCTAAGCATCTGGAGGACTTTACTCTCTGGCCCACCACGCTTTGGCGGCCTCCAAGAACTGTGTTTCTCCGAAGACCCGAAGGCGACACCTCGCAGGCCTGGAGGAGCTTCTCGGCTGCTGAGTGAGATCCGGGAAGGCCAGAGGGAGAGGGGGAAGGGGTGTGGGGGTGTGTGGGGGGGATGCTGGTGGTCAGCCACCTGGCCTTTTTGTGCCAGGACACACGGCTGGATTTGCAAGGCAAACCAAGCCCAGCTTCTGTTCTTGGAAAGAGGGACGTTTTGGGAGAAGGCCTGGCTGCGAAGGTGGGGACCTTGCGTGGAATGTGGGGAGCGGAGGATATTAATGATTCTATAATGGGAACCAAATGCTGAGGTTCAAAGTCAAATCCTTAATAATCTACAGTCACTTTAGGTTACGCCAGGCTCCAAAAGGGATTGTTTTTCAAGGCAAGGCATTGTGGGTAAAATGTTCTAAATTCCCGAGGAGGCAATATGGCTGGGATAGATTTGGCCGCGCGGAGAAGCCTCTCCCTCCCCCCCCTCCCCAGTTCTTCTCTTCCACGCAAAGAGAGGGGGGGGGCCTTTTCGGTGCGAGATCCTTCTTCAACCTTTCCCTTCGCACGTCGCCGGCTGCTGATCCCGATGACAAGGTGGCCCTTTGCCACTTGGAAGCTCTCGGGCCATTAAAGTTCTCCGAGCCCAAAAGAAAATACGCTTTCCCAGCAGGGTGGGGCCGGAGGAGAGCTTCTGAAATGGGGAGGTGGGCCAACTCTCAGTGTGGGACGTGCAGTGGCCTCCCGCCCCAGCCACGCGGAGCAGGAGGAGACGCAAAGAGGCCTGTGGTTCTTCTGAAGCGGCTGTACCTGCAGAGAGGGTGTGGCTTCTGCCTTCGTCCAAAGCAGTGTTTCTCAACCTTGACAATTTTAAGGCATGTGGACTTCAACTCCCAGAATTCCACAGCCAGCATTGCTGGCTGTGGAATTCTGGGAGTTGAAGTCCACATGCCTTAAAATTGTCAAGGTTGAGAAACACTGGTCCAAAGGGAACGCTGGAGGAACCTCACCAGGGCAGGAGAGGAGCCCGTGTGTACGTGTTTGAGGTCAGAGAGGCCCAATTCTCCATTGGTATTATGAATTAAAAGACGCTTGCTCCTGGGGAGGAAAGCTGTGGCAAATCTAGACCGCATACTAAAAAGCAGAGACATCACCCTGCCAACAAAAGTGCGTATAGTCCAGGCCATGGTTTTCCCAGTTGCAATGTATGGCTGTGAAAGTTGGACCCTCAGAAAGGCTGAGCGCCAAAGAATGGAGGCCTTTGAGTTCTGGTGCTGGAGAAGACTAATGCAAGTCCCCTGGACTGCAAGGCGTTCAAACCGGTCAGTCCTGGAGGAGATCAACCCCGACTGCTCTTGAGAAGGCCAGATCCTGAAGTTGAAAGTCAAGGACTTTGGCCACCTAATGAGAAGAAGGAAGGACTCCCTGGAGAAGAGCCTAATGCTGGGAAAGATGGAGGGCAAGAGAAGAAAGGGAACGACAGAGAAGGAGGTATCTGGATGAAGCAGTAGGTGTGAACTTAAATGGACTCCAGAAGATGGTAGAGGACAGGAAGACCTGGAGGAACGTTGTCCATGGGGTCGCGATGGGTCGGACACGACTTTGCAATTAACAACAACAACAAGGGCGACCTGTTCCCAGGCTAAGCCCAAACTTTTGTGTGTGAGTGTATGTGTGTGTGTGTGTGTGTGTTTTGCCTGAGGCTGTGGTGGAGGAGCCTCCTTCTGCTCCCATCTCCCTTTCAGCCAAGTTCCTCCACCTTCCAGGGATGTGGGTGCAACCTGGATTGGGCATGGTTCTTCCCCGTGAATGGAAGTTGGACCTTAAAAAAGCAAGACAGGAAGAACGTGGACTCGTTTGAGGCTGGGGTGCTGGAGAAGGCTCCCCCACATTCCTTGGACAGCAAAGGTGACTAAGACCAGACATGTCACTAGGCGGCAAAAATCACAAAACTGCATCTCATTTACTTGGGCCACGTCGTGCGTGGAAATTCACTGGAGAAAGCAATTATCATTGGAAGAGTTAGCGGCAGAAAGAAAACCAGGCCACCAAAGAACACGGTGGCTGGTGGACACCCTCAAAGCTGGCACCAGCCAGAGCAGAGAACAACTTAAAGAAGCAGTGCAAGATCGGAAGAGGTGGAGACACCCCCTGAGCCAGAGAATCGCCAAGAGTCGGACACAGCTGGATGGATAACATCATCCGGATGATTGTTCCCTTGGATGGCCTGTAAGGATCACATCTGTATAACACAGTGGTTCTCAACCTGTGGGTGGGGACCCCATTTGGGGTCGAATGACCATTTCACGGGGATCGCCAAACAACGAAGTCCGCCATTCCCCCCCCCCCCATTTTCCTTAGCTGTGCTTATTCTTATTCTATTGGCTTTTGAAAGCCAATAGAATAGACTCTCTTGAATACAGTCTCATTCTATTGGCTTTCCAAAACCAATAGGAATTGTCCAGGCTGTCTCTGCCCTGCTGAGCCCGCCAAAAGTCCCATTCTGCAAACGGTGCTGCACCAGTTGAGTAGTCCTCGACTTACGACCGGTTGAGTAGTCCTCGACTTACGACCGGTTGGGGGTCGCAGCATTAAAAAGGTTGAGAACCACTGGTATATCAGAACTGGAAGGGACCTTAGAAAGGGACCTTGCTACCTATGGATAGGTAGGAAGTTCTTCCAGCAATTTGAGAATAACAGAATTGGAAGGGACCTTGAAGGTCTTCTAGTCCAACTGTCTGCTCAATCATTTCAGACAAATGGCTGTCCAATCTCTTATTGAAAACTTCCAGGGTTGGAGCATTCACCGCTTCTGGAGGCAGGTGGTTCCACTGGTTAATTGTTCTCCCTGTCAGGAAGTTTCTCCTTAGTTCTAGGTTGCTTCTCTACCTGATTTGTTTCCATCCGTTGCTTCTTGTCCTGCCGTCAGGGACTTTGTAGAATAGCTTGACTCCCTCTTCTTTGGGGCAGCCCCTGAGATACTGGAACGCTGCTATCCTGTCCCCCCTCGTCCTTCTCTTCATTAAACTGAGCATACCCAATTCCAGCAACCATTCCTTATATGTTTTAGCCTCCAGTCCCCTGATCATCTTTGTTGCTCTTCTCTGCACTCTTTCTAGACTCTCTACATCTTTTTCATATCATGGCAATGTAAACTGGATGCAGGATTCCAAATGTGGGCTTACCAAGGCATTATAAAGCGATGCTAACACTTCACATGCTTCTGGGAGTTGAAGTCCACAAGACTTAAAGTTGCTGAGTTTGGAGACCCCTGTTTTGGACCAAGCCGAGCAAACTCGAGTGTCCTTTAATTTAGCTCAGCATGGAGATTCACATGGGGCTCAGAACCATCATAATTCCTTAGTGAAGAATATGAACTTTGACTGATTCATCAACCCATTATATCCCTTTAAATTTGGAACGCAGATGAAAACAATAATTCTGAAGCAAGAAGCGTCTTTTCTTTGTTTATAAATGACGCACAGATGCTTTGTAGCATCCTAGAGATATTTTTCTGTCCTGTGGTAGAAAATCTCTCTTGGCATCAGCTATTTTTATAAAACAATGGCATTAAAAATAAAGATGGATTGTAGTCTAATGGCCAACAGACCAGAACTGATCTGTTTTTGCTTAAGAACGTTAATTCATTGGAGAGGGCTTGGTTAATCCATTAATCAGTTGCTAACTGCACTTCTGTTTTTTAACCTTGGACAAGTTAGTTTCTGCAAACTTTTCCTGCCAACCCTAAGGATTCTGGGAATTGCAATCACAACATGTTGAAATGTAACTTGATTGAGGATTCAGATATGAGGCAATTTGATAGAGAGGCTTTAATTGTATTAGGTTAAATGAACAGAGCACCCCAAGTTAGATATTGCAGGCTGCAATATCTGAATATTCTGAATAACAGAATAACAGAATTGGAAGGGACCTTGGAGATCATCTAGTCCAACCCCCTGCTCAAACAGGAGACCCTGTACCAATCCGGACAAATGACAAAAGCCTCCAGTGTTGGAGCATTCCCAGCTTCTGGAGGCAGGATGTTCCACTGGTTAATTGTTTTGTCAGGAAGTTTCTCCTTAGTTCTAGGTTGCTTCTCTCCTTGATGAGTTTCCATCCGTTGCTTCTTGTCCTGCCTTCAGCTGCTTTGGAGAATAGCTTGACTCCCTCTTCTTTGGGGCAGCCCCTGAGATACTGGAACACTGCTATCCTGTCAGCCTCCTGGTCCTTCTTTTCCTGCAACCGTTCTTTATAAGTTTTAGCCTTCAGTCCCCAAATCATCTGTTGCTCTTCTCTGCACTCTTTCTAAAGAATATCTGAGAAGAGACCATAGTCAGCAAATCTTATTATAGCTACATCCTTTGATGCGGCAGATCAATCTGGCCAGTCACTTTAAGTCAGAAAATGCTTGACTAGATTAGACTCGGCTTTCGTCGTAATCTAACAAAAGTATTTTTGGTGTCCTCTGCTCGACTGGACTGAATCAGAATAGAATTGGAAGGGACCCTGGAGGTAATAGTAGTAGTAGTAGTAGTAGTAGTAGTAGTAGTAGTAGTAGTAATAATAATAATAATAAAAAAGTCTGGATAGTGGACGTGGCAGTGCCTGGAGACAGCAGAATAGACGAGAAAGAACTGGAGAAGATCACAAAAGACAAAGACCTACAAATAGAAATAGAAAGACTGTGGCAAAAGCAAGCAAGGGTAGTACCAATAGTCATAGGTGCCTTGGGTGCAATTCCAAAACAACTGGAGCACCACTTGAACACCATCATCGGCATTGACAAATTCGCTATTAGTCAATTGCAAAAGGCAGCTTTACTAGGAACAGCTTCCATCCTTTCTCCTTAATTCTCAACATCTTTTTTGTAAAGTGGTGACCAAAACTGGATGCAGTATTCCAGAGGTGGCCTTACGAAGGCTTTATAAAGCCGTACTAATACTTCAGGTGATCTTGATTCTATGCCTGTGTTTATACAACCCCAGGATTGTATTAGCTTTTTTGGCTGCTGCTGCACACGGCTGGCTCAGGGTCAAGTGATCGTCCACTAGGACTCCAAGGTCCCTCTCACAGTTGCTGTTTTTAAGCCGGGTCTCGCCCAATCTGTCCTTAAACCTTACACCTGTCTAGGTGCAAAACTTTGCTTTTCTCCACATTGAAACTCATTTTGTTGGACAGGACCCATTGTTTGAGTTTGTCAAGATCTTCTTGGATCCTGAGTTGTCTTCTGGGGTGTTGGCTATTCTTGCCAGCTTGCTGTCATCTGCAAATTTGATGAGTTCCCCTTCAATTCCCTCATCTAAGTCATTGATGAAGGTGTTGCAGAGTCCTGGGCCTAAGACGGAGCCTTGTGGTAGCCCGCTGCTTACTTCTCTCCAGGTGGATGTGGTTCCATTGAGGACTACTCATTGAGTGCGGTTTGTCAGCCAGCTGCAGATCCATCAGGTGGTGATGTTGTCTATTCCACCTTTTTCTAGCTTACCAAGGAGTAGGTTGTGGTCTACTTTATCAATGCCTTACTGAAATCTAAGTGTACTACATCCACTGCGTTTCGATGGTCTACTAATTTAGTCACTTTGTCAAAGAATGAAATAAGATTGGTTTGGCATGATCTGTTTTAACAAATCTGTGCTGGCTACTGGTTATAACTTTGTTTGCTTCTAGTTGTTTGCAGATGTGTTTTTTGATGATCTTTTCCAGGATCTTCCCAGGTATTGATGTTAGACTGATTGGTCTGTAGTTTCCTGGGTCTGTTTTTTCCCTCTTTTTTGAAGATGGGAATCATATTAGCTCTTTTCCAATCCTCGGATACTTCCCCGGTGCTCCAGGATTTTTGAAAGATGTGGTACGATGGTTCGGAGATGACATCTGCCAGCTCCTTCAGAATGCTGGGATGTAATCCGACGGGCCCCGGTGATTTATATCCGTCCAGGTGAGACAGGTGTTCGCTTACCATTTTCTTATTTAATTTTTTATTTCTGTTCAGGATTTTTTTGCTTAAAGAAAGCTGCTCAGGCTTCCATTCTTCCTCCGAAGACGCTCAGTCTGTTTTACTTTACCTCCAAATGATGTTTTTTTTTTTTATTGAAAATTTTTAAAATTTTTACAAAAAAAAAAACAACCCTGCCTAACCCACCCCAACCCTCCCCCAACCTTCCCAGAGCTGAATATAGGCTTAGTTAAAATTTCTTAAAATCTTAAAAAAATAAAAAAGTATAAACCATAGATAAGTCTAAATACATTACATAAACAACTTATAAAATGATTAACAATAATATATGTGTAAAAAAAGCATAAGTATTAGAAAAGAAAAATACTTAAAAAGAAAAAGAATAAAGAAAAAGAAAGAAGAAAAGAGATATAAGAGAATAAAATAAAAATAAGAAATATAAGGAAAGAGAAAAAGATACAATCTATAAAATATTAAAATTTATATCTAAGTTATTGAAAAACTAAGTAATATTTTTTTATATCCAACTTATGTTGTATAAAATCTATCCATTTTTCCCATACCGCAAAAAACTTCTCTTGTGATTGATCCTTTAAAAAGGCCGAAATCTTTGCCATTTCCGCCAAATAAGAAACTTTAAGAAACCACTCTTGCAAAGGAGGCAATAAATGATGTTTTTGAAAGTAATTCCCTCCCCTGCCTGCTCCCTCCTAAGCCATCATCTTTGCCAGGAGACCTCCATCAATGTCTGCTTGCAAGAGGTAAGGCCGGAAGAGAAGGCCTCCAGCCTCTTTGTTCTTTTGGCACAGAAGAACCCCAAAGAAGTGGGGGATTAAGGGAAATGGCTGTACCTGACATGGGGCTGTTCCAAACAACTCAGATCTCGCATCCATAAAGCTGCAAGCAACAAGCTTTGGTGGGGGGGGGGGAGGAAGGTTTTGGCTGGCACTCAGTCATGGCCTCCCTTCAGGAGGGGAATCCAAACGTCTTCCGAAACTTTAGGAGCAACTTTGCGGGATCCGTGACAGATGGATGGATGCCGGTGCTGGTTGGAAACAGATGTGAGGTGGACTGGGGGGTGGGGGGGGGGAGACTGCAGCACATATACCTTGTAAATTATGACGGTTGAAATCCAAATGGCAAAGGATGAACTCGTGAGTGCACATAACTTTGGAAATTCTCCTGTATAGCAAAGGAAGGAAAGTCGATTTAAAGCATGGCTTAAGAACGAAGGGAGTGATCTTCTTGTGAGGTTCTTCTTCTTCTTCTTCTTCTTCTTCTTCTTCTTCTTCTTCTTCTTCTTCTTCTTCTTCTTCTTCTTCTTCTTCTTCTTCTTCTTCTTCTTCTTCTTCTCCTCCTCCTCCTCCTCCTCCTCCTCCACGTCTTCTTCTTCTCCTCCTCCTCCTCCTCCTCCTCTTCTTCTTCTTCTTCTTCTTCTTCTTCTTCTCCTCCTCCTCCTCTTCTTCTTCTTCTTCTTCTTCTTCTTCTTCTTCTTCTTCTTATCTTCTTCTTCTTCTTCTTCTTCTCCTCCTCCTCCTCCTCCCCCTCCTCTCCTCCTCTTCCTCCTCCTCCTCTTCTTCTTCTTCTTCTTCTTCTTCTTCTCCTCCTCCTCCTCCTCTCCTCCTCTTCCTCTTCTTCCTCCTCTTCCTCCACGTCTTCTTCTTCTTCTCCTCCTCCTCCTCCTCCCCCTCCTCCTCCTCCTCTTCTTCTTCTTCTTCTTCTTCTCTTCTTCTTCCTTCTTCTTTTTCTCTTCTTCTTCTTCTCTCTTCTCCTCCTTCTTCTCCTCCTCCTCCTCCCCCCCTCCTCTCTCCTCTTCTTTCTACTCCTCCTCCTCCTCCACGTCCTCTTCTTCTTCTTCTTCTCCTTCTCCTCCTCCTCCTCCACTCCTTCTTCTTCTTTTCCTCCCTCGCCTCTTCCTCCATACTATACTACTTCTTCTCTTCTTCTCCTCCTCCTCCTCCTCTCCTCCTCTTCTTCTTCTTCTCCTCTTCCTTAACTTCTTCTTCTCTTCCTCTCCTCCTCCTCCCTCCTCCTCCTTCTTCTTCTTCTCTTCTTTTCTTCTTCTTCTTCTTCTTCCTTTCTTCTTCTTCTCTTCTTCTTCTTCTCCTCCTTCTTCTCCTCCTCCTCCTCCCCCCCCTCTCCTCCTCCTCTTCTTCTTCTTCTCCTCCTCCTCCCTCCTCCACTTCTTCTTCTCTTCTTCTTCGCCTTCTCCTCTCCTCCTCCTCCTTCCACTTCTTCTTCTTCTTCTTCTCCTCCTCCTCCTCTTCCTCCATACTATTACTACTTCTTCTTCTTCCTCTCTCTCCTCCTTCTCCTCTCTCCTCTTCTTCTCCTCCTCCTTCTTCTTCTCTTCTCCTCCTCCCCTCCTCCTTTTTTTCTTCTTCTTCCTTCTTTTCTTCTTCTTCTTCTTCTTCTTCTTCTCCTCCCTCCTCCATCCCCTCCTCCTCCTCCTCTTCCTCCTCCTCCTCCTCCTCTCTCTCTTCTTCTTTCTTCCTCCTCCTCTCTTTCCTCCTTCCTCTTCCTCCACTACTATACTACTTCTTCTTCTCTCCTCCTCCTCCTCCTCTCCTCCTCCTCTCCTCACCTCCTCCTCCTCCTTTTTCTTCTTCTTCTTCTCTTCTTCTTCTTCTTCTTCTCCTCCTCCTCTCATCCCCTCCTCCTCCTCCTCTTCCTCCTCCTCCTCCTCCTCTTCTTCTTCTTCTTTTCCTCCTCCTCCTCCTCCTCCTCCTCCTCCTCCTCCTCCTCCTTCTTCTTCTTCTACTGCTCACTCGATCCTGCCCTGCTTGATTTATGGAAGCTAATAGACTTCTTTGGGAGAAAAGAACTTTGAGGGGCTGCCACAAAGAAGAGGAGGGGGTCAACTTATTTTCCAAGGCACCAGAAGGCAGGACAAGAAACAAAAGGGTGGAAACTAACCAAGGAGAGAAGCAACCTGGAATTAAGGAGAAACTTCCTAAAAGAGTGAGGACAATCAACCAGTAGAGCAGAAGTTGCCTTCAGAAGTTGTGGATGCTTCATCACTGGAGGTTTTTTAAGAAGAGACAGGATAGCCACCTGTCTGAAATGGTAGAGGGTCTCCTGCTTGAGCAGGGGGATGGACTAGAAGACCTCCAAGGTCCCTTCCAGTTTTATTCTGATTGAGAAGTAGGATTATGGGACACCTCTCCTTCCGGAAAGCTCTACTTGTTGGCTTTTATGCCTCCTTCACTGGGACCTGCTGGCTTTTGAAGGAGCCCTTCAAGATTTAGCCCAAGCCTGCATCTGAAGACTTCCCAGCTACCCCTAATTGTTTCCTACTTCAAAGCATCCTTTTATGGAGAATGCTGGAAGGACCACACCAGAGATGACACAGGATGATGGTCCTCAGTGCAATTTTGCTCATTTTCATGGAGCTTCCTTAGGTTGTGCTTCTTGCTAGACTAGGCCAGGTGTGCGGATCTAGGTCAGCATTCCCTGAGTTTGGGGGGCAGAACCCCTAATATCCATAACTATTGGCCATGCTTAGTAATCTATGGCTGTGAGTGTTGGACCATGAGGAAGGCTGAGCACCAAAGAACTGGTGCTTTCGAGTTGAGCTGTTGGAGAAGACCCTTGAAAATCTCGAGATGCAAGGCAGTCCAATCTTTCCCTCCTGAAGGGAGTCAACCCTGACTGTCCTTTGGAAGGACAGATTCTGAAGGTGAAGCTCAAATGCTTTGACTCATTGGAGAAGGCCCCGATGTTTGGAAAGATGGAAGGCCAAAGGAGAAGGGGACGGTGGAGGAGGAGATGGTTAGTTAGTGTCTTTGATGCAATGAACATGAATTTGGGCAAACTCTGAGAGACAGTGGAGGACTGAAGGGGCTGGTGTGCTGTGGTCCTTGAGGTCTCAAAGAGTCAGACATGAATGAGCAGCTGAACAACAACATCCTGAATGTTCCACCGAGAACCGTGGCAGTTGTGTCCTGGATCGTGACTGTGATCCAGTAGACAAAGGACAGTCCTTCTGATGTTTACCAAGATGACTTCTCTGGGTTAAGTTATGGAGAACAACAAGACCCATGAAGTGAGGAAATGATTGGTGGGGCCAGGAAAGGATCATCTCCATACTGTCCCCTGAGTTTTTAGTTTTTACATTGGAATAGGCATTTTAATGGTGTCTGTATTTATTCAAAACAGTCGGTCCTAGAAGAGATCAACCCCGGCTGCTCTTTAGAAGGCCAGATCCTGAAGTTGAAACTCAAATACTTTGGCCACCTAATGAGAAGGAAGGACTCCCTGGAGAAGCGCCTAATGCTGGGAAAGATGGAGGGCAAGAGAAGAAGGGGACGACAGAGAATGAGATGGCTGGATGGAGTCACTGAAGCAGCAGGTGTGAACTTCAATGGACTCCAGAAGATGGTAGAGGACAGGAAGACCTGGAAGAACGTTGTCCATGGGGTCGCGATGGGTCGGACACGACTTCGCAATTAACAACAACAACAAAGACACCTAGAGTTGCCTTATCAATGAGCAGAGTAGCACACAAATGGAATAAGTAAGTGAATAATGAAACATTTTCTTTGAAAACCCTTCGCTTCTCATCCAAGAACTGAAGAAGCTTCTTGGATGAGAAGCAGAGTGTTTTCAAAGGAAAAAAAACAACAAGAAGAAAGTCCAGTTGCCTTAGGGCAGTGTTTCCCAAACTTGACAATTTTAAGGCATGTGGACTTCAACTCCCAGAATTCCACAGCCAGCGTTGCTGGCTGTGGAATTCTGGGAGTTGAAGTCCACATGCCTTAAAATTGTCAAGTTTGGGAAACACTGCCTTAGGGAAAAAGCACCTTTGGGACAATCAGGACCTGGACGATGTAGCATCTCTGTAGATGTTTAAATAACAAATGGTGCAGCCCTGTGAAACAAGACCTGGATGGAGAGATTATACGGTTGACCGGGAGAAGAACGGGCGTTTGAAGTATAGTGGATGACCTCGTTGAACAAAATCTCCAGGAAAATCGTTAGGACATGAAACAGTTTGTCTTCGACTGGATAACACCAGCAGGATCTCCTGGTTGCCAAGGAACAATCCGTCGCTGGCGGAAGCCAAGAGAACATCCCTGATGACACACGATGGGCGTCTTTCCACCCTCAAAGTGAAGGAATGCTGGAGCAATTCCCGGGCTCTCTTTCTCACGGTGCCCATCAGACAACAGCAGAACCACCCAAGGAGGGCTTGGGGGAGGCCAAGAACGCGTTGGGCTGGCGCGCATCCTGGTGGCCATCTTTCCTTCCAAGAAAAGAGAAACTGACTTCCAGCGGAGCCACCGAGTCAGGAGGATCGGGCCCTGCCAAAGGACTCTTCACTTTGGGGCGAGAATGAAGGGGTCCAAAGCAACTCCAAGGCAGGACAAGAAGCAACGAGTGGAAACTCACCAAGGAGAGAAGCAACCTAGAACTAAGGAGAAACTTCCTGACAGGGAGAACAATTAATCAGTGGAACCGCCTGCCTCCAGAAGCGGTGAATGCTCCAACACTGGAAGTTTTTAAGAAGAGACTGGACAGCCATTTGTCCGAAATGGTGTAGGGTTTCCTGCCTTAGCAGGGGGTTGGACTAGATGACCTCCAAGGTCCCTTCCAACTTTACTGCTATTACTATTCTGATCCTGTGACTTTCTTTGGGCCCGGGAGGTGGATGGATGGGTGGGTTTTCAGAAATGTGAAATATCAAACAAGCGAGCAAGCAAACCAGCTACAGGGCAAATCCTTTGAGGTCCTCTACTCACCTGGGCTGTCGGTTGATTCTGCCTGTCTGAGCAGTGGGATGGACTAGAGGACCTCCGAGGTCCCTTCCGACTGTTCCATTATTCTGTTTTTCTTCTGAAGACCAAAACACATGAAGAATGGTTACAGGTATTGGGTGTGTCTTGCTTAATGAAAAGAAGGACTAGGGTGGCATGTCCTCTAATATTTGAGGGGCTGTTACAGAGAGGAGGAGGGGGTCCACCTATTCTCCAAAGCACCTGAAGGCAGGACAAGAAACAACGGGTGGAAACTAATCAAGGAGAGAAGCAACCTGGAACTAAGGAGAAACTTGTTAACGGTTAGAACAATTAATCAGTGGAACAACCTGCGTCTAGATGTTGTGGGTCCTCCATCACCGGAGGCTTTTAAGAAGAGATTGGACAGCCATTTGTCTGAAAGGGTGTAGGGTCTCCTGCCTGAGCAGATGGCTGGACTAGAAGACCTCTAAGGTCCCTTCAAAGTGTGCTATTCTGTAGTCCCTGATCAATTAACCAGTGGAACATCTTACCTCCAGAAGTTGTGGGTGCTCCATCACTGGAGGTTTTCAAGAAGAGACTGGACAGCCATTTGTCTGAAATGGTATAGGGTCTCCTCCCTGAGCAGGGGGTTGGACTAGAAGACCTCCAGGGTCCCTTCCAGCTCTGTGATTCTGTTCTTCTGGTGGGCTGTCCTTATGCCGGCGATGTTCTTCAAGCTTGCCAGGTCATCCAGCCCCACTCGTGACCTTCGTGCTTCTGCTTCCAGGTCATCCCAGGTAGCTTCTCCTGGCAAATGGAAAGGAAATAAGCCAAACTATGTGGTCCTCTTGTTTTCTTATTGTAAAAGGATGTTCTGGAGTTTAGTCTGTAAATCAGTTCAATGAATCAGAACAAATCACATGTTTCCAGTTAGTCAAATGCCAGATTATTTTTTTTCCCTCTTAAATAAAACAAGGGATTAGATTAGAACTCGCTGGAGGGAGTTCTAATCTAATCTAATCTGTCACAGGCCCAGGAGAAAAGACATACGGTGCTCAGTTAGGTCATGGGGGGGGGGGCTATATCTTCTTTTTTTTAAATCGACTTGCATTTCTGTCAGCTTCCTAAACCTTTTCAAGATGATTCCATTGTATAATCCAGCTGTGCTGGCTGGGGAATTCTGGGAGTTGAAGTCACAAGTCTTAAAGTTGCTAAGGTTGGAGACCCCTGCTGCAAAGCCCTCTTTGTACAGTTTAAAAATGTCAGCATTTTGCCCCCAACAATCTGGGTCCTCATTTTACTGACCTAGGAAGGAAGGAAGGAAGGAAGGAGGAAGGAAGGAAAGAGGAAAAGAAGAAAGGAAGGAGGAGGCGGAAGGAAGAAGGAAGGAAGGAAAGAGGAAAGAAGGAAGGAAGGAGGAGGAGGAAGGAAGGATGGAAGGAAGGAGGAAGAAGGGGGAGGAAGGGAGGAAAGAAGGAAGGAAGGAAAAGATGATAAAAAGGAAGGAAGGAGGGAAGGAAGGAGGAAGGGAGGGAGGGAGGAAGGAAGGAAGAAGGAGGAGGAAGGAAGGAGGAAGGGAGGAAAGGAAGGAAAGAAAGATGATAAAAAGGAAGGAAGAAGGGAAGGAAGGAAGGAGGAAGAAGGAGGAAGGGAGGAAGGAAGGAAAAGATGATAAAAAGGAAGGAAGAAGGGAAGGAAGGAAGGGAGGAAGAAGGAGGAGGAAGGAAGAAAAGAGGAAGGAAGGAGAAAGAAAGGAGGAAGGGAAGGAGGAAGGAAAAGATGGCAAAAAGGAAGGAAGGAGGAAGGAAGGAGGAAGGAAGGGAGGGAGGAAGGAGGAAGGAAAGAGGAAGGAAGGAAGGAGGAAGGGAGGGAGGGAGGGATGAGGAAGGAGGAGCAAGGGAGGAAGGGAGGAGGAAGGAAGGAAGGAAGGAAAAGATGATAGGAAGGAAGGAAGGAAGGAAGGAAGGAAGGAAGGAAGGAAGGAAGGAAGGAAGGAAGGAAGGAAGGAAGGAAGGAAGGAAGGCTGAGTCAACCTAGAGCTGGTCAAGATTGAACTCCTGGCAGTGGGCAGAGTTTGCCTGCAATGCTGCATTCTCCCATTAAGCTATCAGGGGCTCTTGCTCAATTTATGCTTCCTTTTCCAAGCCATTCCTATTGCAAATTATATTCAGGAGTTCATTTTATGCAGGTTGTGGGGTAGTTTTCTTTCATGCATAAAAGGGACATTTTTTGCAGACTTTCCTTCTTTTTGGGGGGGGTCTGGAGGTCGTATCTGGGAGTTAAAGTCCACAAGTCTTAAAGTTGCCAAGGTTGAGGACCCCTGTGAGGGGGAAACCTTTGCGAAATTGTGAGGCAGAAGGCTTTAGCAGAATTATTTGCAAGGGCAAAGACCCCCCCACCCCTCCCTATCTTTGGAGACCCTGGTGTGTCCAGATGTTCTGTGGAGAGACTGTCATAACCAATAATAAATAAGCCCCCAAAGTCAGCCATTTAACTGATGTTCTCCTAACGCACTTTGTGGAATAGCCAAGATTTGACATTTCCTGACCCCCCCCCCAGCTTTTCCGAACCTAAGATAAGACACCCTAAACTTTGTTTGGGTTTAATGAAGAGGAGGACGAGGGGGGACATGATAGCTGCCTTCCAATATCTCAGGGGCTGCCCCAAAGAAGAGGGAGTCAAGCTGTTCTCCAAAACCCCAGAAGGCAGGACAAGAAGCAACAGATGGAAACTCATCAAGGAGAGAAGCAACCTAGAACTAAGGAGAAACTTCCTGACAGTTAGAAGAATTAATCAGTGGAA
Organism: Crotalus tigris; assembly: GCF_016545835.1. NCBI lineage: Eukaryota > Metazoa > Chordata > Lepidosauria > Squamata > Viperidae > Crotalus > Crotalus tigris. The sequence goes on from NW_024100685.1 coordinate 828,511, forward strand.
CTACCTGCCTCCAGAAGCAGTGATGCTCCAACACTGGAAACTTTTAAGAAGAGACTGGACAGCCATTTGTCTGAAATGGTGTAGAGAGGGGTGGGCAACCATGGCTCTTTTATGACTTATGGACTCCCAGAATTCCTGAGCCAGCCTGGCTCAGCTTAGAAACCTCTCCCTTTCCCCTCAGCGTGACTGGCTCAGGAATTCTGGGAGTTGAAGTCCACAGGTCATAAAGCGGCCTAGGCCTAGGCCAGAGGTAGGCAACCTGGGCTCTTTTATGACTCATGGACTTCAACTCCCAGAATTCCTGAGCCAGCCTGGCTCAGCTTGGAAACCTCTCCCTTTCCCCTCAGCATGGCTGGCTCAGGAATTCTGGGAGGTGGTCCATGAGTCATAAAAGAGCCAAGGTTGCCTACCCCTGGTATAGGGTTTCCTGCCTGAGCAGGGGGTGGACTAGATGACCTCCAAGACCCCTTCCAACTTTATTATAACAAAATGTAAAAAAGACATTGTCTTCAATCCTGCAGATATAGCACATCTCCTCCCCACCTTGTGTTGGAAACCTTCCCTGAACTTAAAGGTAGCATCGCCAAACGGTTCGTCTTTTTGACCTACAGATTTACAGACAAGGCACCCTGACTCGATCCTCATTTCAAAAACTGCCTTTCTCTTTACAGAAGTAATGAACAACCGAGCTGGAAGGGACCCTGGAGGTCTTCTAGTCCAACCCCCTTCTTAAACAGGAGACACCCTCCCCCCCATACCATTCTGGACGAACGGCTGTTCAATCTCTTCTGCAAAACCTCCACTGTCTCCGTTCTTGTCCTCATTCCAGATTTTGTTGCTTTTTGGTTGTGTTTTCGTTTCTAAACAACTCTGGAAGCGAAGTGGCCAGGCAGAAAGAGTAAATTAAATTGGTGCTAAAGCTCTGCAGGGCCTGAGTAAGAATGGAAGAGGAATGAGTCACATCCCGTTTTTGTCACCATCTGCATTTCTCCGAAAGTGGCACCAGTTCGTTTTGTGCCATCAGCCGCTGCGTACCCTTGCCAAGGGTCGCGTGTGAGTATCCTGCCCGGGGTCACAACAGATGTGAGATGAGTCGGCGCTTGCAGAATGCGTAAAGATTCCTAGAAGACTTTTCGCAAGATTATTTGAAAGCACGGCAGACTTCAGCGTGATCCACTTCACGTAGACATTTAATCCTGGATTTCTCTCCCGCACAATGTAACACTTCCAGATTGTGAAGGTGGAGCTGATTTCACAAAGATCAAACACTGGACACCTCCTGCTGTGCAGCAGAGAGCCATAATTTCCATTTCTGAAAGCCCCCCCCGCCTTCATCTCATCCTTAACACTGTTCTCCAACCTCTTGCTAGGTTCTCAAAATAACAGGGTCTGAAGGAACCTTAGAGGTCTTCTAGTCCAGCCCCCTGCTCAAGCAAGAGACCCTTTATCATTCTGGACAAATGGCTGTCCAGTCTCTTCTTACAAACCTCCAGGGATGGAGCGCCCCACAACTTGTTCCCCTGATTAATTGTCCTCACTGTCAGGAAATTCCTCCTTAGTTCCAAGTTGCTTCTCTCCTTGGTTTGTTTCCATCCGTTGCTTCTTGTCCTGCCTTCAGGCGCCTTGGAGAATAAACTGACCCAATAATAATAATAATAATAATAGTTGGAAGGGACCTTGGAGGTCATCTAGTCCAACCCCCTGCTCAGGCAGGAAACCCTATAGCATTTCAGACAAATGGCTGTCCAGTCTCTTCTTTAAAACGTCCAGTGTTGGAGCATTCACTGCTTCTGGAGGCAGGTTGTTCCACTGATTAATTGTTCTCACTGTCAGGAAGTTTCTCCTTAGTTCTAGGTTGCTTCTCTCCTTGGTTTGTTTCCATCCGTTGCTTCTTGCCCTGCCTTCAGGTGCCTTGGAGAATAAACTGACCCAATAATAATAATAATAATAATTAATTTATGGTATTAACTCAATGGAGGAAATACCATAAAGGCAATCAACACCTGGGCAATCCCAGTCATTAGGTACACAGCTGGAATAGTGGACTGGACTCAAGCAGAACTAAAAGCAATGGCTAGGCAGACCAGAAAAATAATGACAATGAATCATGCCCTTCATCCACGCAGTGACATTGATAGACTTTATCTACCAAGGCAAATAGGTGGGCGTGGAATGCTACAAGTACATCAGATGGTTGAAGAAGAAAAAATGGCTTTGGAAGAATATCTGAAGAACAATGATGAAGATGCACTGAAATTAGATATCAGGAAGGCTTACTAACTACTGGAGAGACCAAACTGGCCTACAAGAAAGACCAAATGAAGAACAGAATAGAGGCATGGGAAGACAAAGCACTACATGGCCAATACAAGAAAAAAATAGCTGGGAAAGCAGATAATAATAAAACCTGGCAATGGCTAAGAGCAGGAAAATTGAAGAAAGAGACCGATGGACTAATTCTGGCTGCACAAGACCAAGCCTTAAGGACAAATGCATACAAAGTCAAAATTGAGAAGACAGCAACAAACAGTAAGTGCCGCCTATGCAAAGAAGCTGAAGAAACAGTGGACCACTTGGTAAGCTGTTGCAAGAAGATTGCACAAACTGATTACAAGCAGCGGCATGACAAAGTAGCAACAATGGTGCATTGGAAAATCTGCAAAAAATATCATTTGCCTGTAAGCAAAAACTGGTGGGATCATAAAATAGAGAAAGTCATAGAAATGATAAAATTAAACTGCTCTGGGACTTCAGAATTCAAACAGACAAGCACCTGCAACATAACACCCCAGACTTAACAATTGTCGATAAGAAAGACAAAAAAGTCTGGATAGTGGACGTGGCAGTGCCTGGAGATAGCAGAATAGAAGAGAAAGAACTGGAGAAGATAACAAAATACAAAGACCTACAAATAGAAATAGAAAGACTGTGGCAAAAGCAAGCAAGGGTAGTACCAATAGTAATAGGCTCCTTGGGTGCAATCCCAAAACAACTGGAGCACCACTTGAACACCATTGGCATTGACAAATTCGCTATTAGTCAATTGCAAAAGGCGGCCTTACTAGGAACTGCTTCCATCCTGCGACGATATCTGTAATACCATCAAACATCCACATCTGCCTATCCCAGGTCCTGGGTAAGGACTCGATAGGTAGACAAAATGCCAAATCCAGTCTGAACATCTGGCTGACTGTGCGATGATCCATAATAATAAAGTTGGAAGGGACCTTGGAGGTCATCTAGTCCAACCCCCTGCTCAGGCAGGAAATCCTATAGCATTTCAGACAAATGGCTGTCCAGTCTCTTCTTAAAAACATCCAGTGTTGGAGCATTCACTGCTTCTGGAAGCAGGTTGTTCCACTGGTTAATTATTCTCACTGTCAGGAAGTTTCTCCTTAGTTCTAGGTTGCTTCTCTCTTTGGTTAGTTTCCATCCGTTGCTTCTTGTCCTGCCTTCAGGGGCTTTGGAGAATAGCTTGACTCCCTCTTCTTTGTGGCAGCCCCTGAGATACTGGAACACTGCTATCATGTCCCCCCTCGTCCTTCGCTTTGTTAAACTAGACATACCCAATTCCAGCAGCCGTTCCTTATATGCTTTAGCCTCCAGTCCCCTGATCCTCTTTGTTCTTCTTCTCTGCACTCTTTCTAGAGTCTCAACATCTTTTTTACATCATGGTGACCAAAACTGGATGCAGTATTCCAAGTGTGGCCTTACCCCCTCCTCTTCTTTGTCACAAATACTGGAATACTGCTCCAATACTGGAATAACTGCTATCCTGTCCCCCCTTGTCCTTCTCTTCGTTAATCTAGACATCCCCAATTCCAGCAACCGTTCTTCGTATGTGTTAACCTCCAGCCCCCTAATCACCTTGATTGCTCTTCTCTGCCCTCTTTCTAGAGTCTCAACATTCCCCCTCTGTCTCCCCTCCACCTGCTTCCTTCACACATTTCCTGGGATAGTTTTTGTCCAGCTTCTTGGGGGACTCTCCGGCCTTCTAGTCACCCATAAATTTTCATGGCATGAAATTCAGCCTGTTACAAAATGAGCCATGTCTGTGTTTCACGGTCAGCCTTTCCTTCAACATGGAAAGCAGAAAATGCTCTTTATATATATATACATGTTTTCTGAGGTTTTCACGGGTGTTTGTATGTAGGTCTTTGGTCATTCGGGTTTTCTCCCGCGTCAAATTGGAAGTGTCTTGGCGATGTTTCGACGAAGTCTCATTCGTCATCTTCAGGCTGGTGTTTTCGGCTTCTTTGCTCCTCGAAGCACGAAGCCGAAAACACCAGCCTGAAGATGACGAATGAGACTTCGTCGAAATGTCGCCAAGACACTTCCAATTTGACGCGGGAGAAAACCCGAATAACCAAAGACCTACATATATATATGCTTTTGGAATGAACTTTCATCAGCAGGACCCCCAGCTCTCCATTCAAGCCCACAAAAAAGCTCCTGCGATCATCTGTGAATAATTCAGGACCCTGTTTCTCTAAATGTAAAAGAGGAGACCTGCCTTGTTTGGCTCCTGCCTGAAAGAATGTCTTCCTGGTCCTTCACCATTTCTTGGAGGTTGTTGCGGTCTCAGTTTTCCCATCTGGGTGCCAAATCAGAAGCACGAGGAATTTATTCGTGGTGGTTTCCTAACAGAGCAGCACGTGAGGAGCTGCTTTGTTGAAGAAGGCTGCCCAGAAGTGAGGGACACGCCACGTGTTTAACGAGGGAGGAACGAAAGGAGATCCCTCCACCAGCAAAGGTGAGGCTGAAATGGAGGCAGCTCCACAGGGGCTAAATTGGGGGGTTGCTCTGGACTGATGGAGCCCGACTTCTTCAATATGTTACGTAGCATCCTAGGCAGACAACGTCCCAGCCCTTTCAATAGAGGGATGGACTCAAGAGCACATGAAGCGTTAATGCCACTTTACAAGGCCTTGATAAGGCCAGTTCTGGTCGCCACGATGTAAAAAAGATGTTGAGACTCTGGAAAGAGGGCAGACAAGAGCAACAAAGAGGATCAAAGGCCTGGAGGCTAAAACATCTGAAGAACGGTCGCAGGAATTGGGTAGGTTGAGTCTAACGAAGAGAAGGACCAGGGGTGACATGATGGCAGTCTTCCAGTACTTGAGGGGCTGCCCCAAAGAAGAGGGAGTCAAACTATTCTCCAAAGCGCCTGAAGACAGGACAAGAAGCAACAGATGGAAATTAATCAAGGAGAGAAGGAATCTAGAACTAAGGAGAAATTTCAATCCAAAACTCGAAGTTTTTAAGAAGAGATGGGACAACCATTTGTCTGAAATGGTATAGAGTTTCCTGCCTGAGCTGGGGGTTGGACTAGAAGACCTTCAAGGTCCCTGTTGTTCTATTCTATTCTATTCTATTCTATTCTATTCTATTCTATTCTTCTACTCTACCCTACCCTACCCTACTCTACTCTACTCTTCCATTCCTATTTCTTATTCTATTCTGTTCTGTTCTGTTCTGTTCTATTCTTCCATTCCTATTCCTTATTCCATTCCATTCCATTCCATTCCATTCTAATCTATTCTATTCTATTCTATTCTATTCTATTCTATTCTATTCTATTCTATTCTATTCTATTCTATTCTATATATTCTCCTCTATTCGTACCTTCCGTTCTTTTCAAAAGGGCTATGCAGGAGATGCTACCTCTGGATCCCATCCATTGCCTATCAGTTGCGTAGTTCCATGCGTTTTGTCCACAGAACACCAGAGACCTAAATGGCCTTTACCCAGAAAGGATAGGACGGGATAACTCATGTGCCGAGCTTTGGTAAGAACCTTCTCTGAAGCCAGAAGGCCAGGAACAAACATCAGCAGCCAGGTGATCCCTCCCATGCCTTTAGTGGCCAGGCGTGAATGAAGTCTTCTTCTGTGGGCCAAAGTTTCCTTCTTTAATTTTATCTCAGCTCCTCTCCATCTCTGCCGGTGGCGCGTTCTCTGTTGCTGATGATGTCCCCATCTTTCCAAAGCTTGCGGCTCGTTAAGGTACCCCCATATTTGGGGCCATCCCATCTTCCTCGCAGGCTGTTGCAATCAGCAGCACCCCCCTCCGTTGTCCTGGGCAGCTATCTCAGAACCTGATCCCTTCGTAAACACAGAATCCACGGAGCAATTAGGCAAGAAGAGGTAAACAGGAAGTGGGGAGGCATCTTCATCCCCAGATGGATGAGGGGAGTGGCAGGAGGGGGGTGGGGGATCCACATGCGTTTCCATTTTCTGAGCAGGGAGACAAAGAAATTGTCCCGTGCATTGTGTAAACCAAGCCCACAACCTCTTATTAAGTTACAAACTAATTCCTTCTGTCAGGCTGGCAGGGGGAGACCCACCTCTGGAAAGCATCAAGGACCTTCAGAAGACAGGCCAGTTGCCTTCCACGGCTGCACCTGGAGACGAGGGAGCTGGTGGCATTTTCCCTAATGGGAAACATCTCCCGACGGAAGTGAAAGAAAGTGGAGAGCAGGACCCGCAGGATGCGTTGGTCCAGGGCTGTCCTCAGGGGCAGGAAAGTCAAGATGTCAGCCACCAAGAGGTCTATACAAAGAGTGCAGAGAAGAGCCACTAAGATGATCAGGGGTCTGGAGCAGTGGTGGGATTCAGCCGGTTCGCACCGGTTCAGTAGAACCGGTAGCTGATTTTTTGTTGATTTCAGCGAACCAGCTGAATCCCTAGCCCTTTTTCACAAGGCCTAGAATGGACCGCTAGGAGTGCATGGATGCTGCTTCTGGATGTCCGTTCTGGGCCTCATAGGCCTGGGGAAGGCCTCCCAGGCCCAGAACAGCCCACCGGAAGTGCATGGACGCCACTTCCAGAAGTCCGTTCTGGGCCTTGGAAGCCCAGGCCCAGAATGGACTTCCGGAAGCGGCATCCATGTAGAGAACTGGTTGTTCACCTATTTGAATCCCACCACTGGTCTGGAGGCTAAATCATACAATGAACAGTTGAGGGAACTAGGCATGTCTAGACCAGGGATAGGTAACCTTGGCTCTTTTATGACTCGTGGACTTCAACTCCCAGAATTCCTGAGCCAGCATGGCTCAGCTTGGAAACCTCTCCCTTTCCCCACAGCATGGCTGGCTCAGGAATTCTGGGAGTTGAAGTCCACGAGTCATAAAAGAGCCAAGGCTGCCTATCCCTGGCCTAGGCCTAGGCCTCTTTATGACTCGTGGACTTCAACTCCCAGAATTCCTGAGCTAGCATGAGGGAAACTTTGGCTCCTTCATGATTCGTGGACTTCAACTCCCAGAATTCCTGAGCCAGCCGGGCTCAGCTTGGAAACCTCTCCCTTTCCCCTCAGCATGGCTGGCTCAGGAATTCTGGGAGTTGAAGTCCACCAGTCATAAAAGAGCCAAGGTTGCCTATTCCTGGTCTAGACTAATGAAAAGAAGGGCTAGGGAAGACAGGATGGCATCAGACACCAGGGAAATCAGGAGATCCAGGCAGTTCAGATATGTGTATAAAGGTTACAATTAAGATCTCTACAAGAATCTGACGTACTAACAGTCAAGGGAAATTAGCGGGAGTCAAGAGCAGAAGGAATTCAAACCGGAATGGTCCAGGAAGGCCAGGGCAAAGCTCCAGAGGAGAACAGTCGTCCCAAGGGGACAAGAATGAGGTGGGCTTACCTCACTTCTAGGGGTCCCTTGGTCACTTCAGCAATCAAAGGGTTAATGAAGCCCACCAGGCGGTTTGGGGGGAAATGGGTGAGCAATACCGAAAGTTGTGTGTATAAATTTATTTTACTCTTTATCTGAAGTATTTTTTATGAATGTAATGTAAAATTGAAAATAAAATTTTTTTTTACAAAAAAAAAAAATGAAGCCCACCAGGCTGCAGCCAAGGCAGGCCTGCTAAGGTCCCTGGGGGCTTCAGGAAAGACGTCCTGGGCCTCTGCAGGCCAAGATTGCTGGGTCCTGCCTGAGCGGGGCTTGGACGCAGGGGGTGAGCGAACCAGACAATGATTTAGGGAAATTGAAGGGGAAGCATTGGGGAAATGTATAGGGGAGCCTTTGTAGACGAGAGGAAGAGGTAGGCAGCTCCTTCCATTGGAGGGGGGGAAGCGATGTGAACAAAAACAGTGGCAGATTTTCTGAATCTCTCTCCTTCCCTTTCTTCTTTCCTCCGTCCCCTTCCTTCCTCCTTCCTTCCCTTCCTTTCTTCTCTCCTTTCCCTTCCTTCCTGCCTCCCTTTTTTCTTCCTCCTTCCTTCCTTCTTCCCTTTCCTCCTTTCTTTCTCCCTCCCTCCCTCCTTTTCTTCCTTCTTCCCTCCTTTTAATCCTTCCCATCCTTCCTATCTCACCTCTCTCCCACTTTTCCTTCCTTCCTTTCCTCCCTCCCTCCCTTCTTCCTCACCCCCTCCTGCTTTCCTTTCTTTTCTTACATCCCTCCTTCCTCCCCCATCATAAAAGTCATGAATTTTCATCACACATCCCAAGTCATGATCACCATCCAAATCAGCCCTAGCATATCTGTCTGTCTGTCTGTCTGTCTCTGTGTGTGTGTGTGTGTGTGTGTATCTGTGTGTGTGTGTGTGTGTGTCTGCGTGTGTGTCTCTGTCTCTCTCTCTTTGTCTGTCTCTCTCTCTCTATGTGTGTCTGTGTGTGTCTGTGTGTGTGTCTCTGTCTCTCTCTGTGTGTGTGTCTCTGTCTCTCTTTGTGTCTCTCTCTCTCTCTGTCTCTCTCTCTGTGTCTCTGTCTCTCTGTGTGTGTCTGTGTGTATCTGTGTGTGTGTCTCTCTCTGTGTGTGTGTGTGTGTCTCTCTCTGTGTGTCTCTCTCTCTCTGTGTGTCTCTCTCTCTCTGTATGTGTGTGTCTGTGTGTGTGTCTCTGTCTCTCTTTCTCTGTCTCTCTCTGTCTCTCTGTCTCTCTCTCTCTCTGTGTGTCTCTGTCTCTCTCTGTGTGTGTGTGTGTGTGTCTGTGTGTGTGTCTCTGTCTCTGTGTGTGTGTGTGTCTGTGTGTGTCTGTGTGTGTGTCTCTGTCTCTGTGTGTGTGTGTGTGTGTGTGTCTGTGTGTGTGTCTCTGTCTCTCTCTCTTTGTCTGTCTCTCTGTGTCTCTCTCTCTCTGTCTCTCTCTGTCTCTGTGTGTGTGTGTGTGTGTGTGTCTGTGTGTGTGTCTCTGTCTCTCTCTCTCTCTTTCTCTGTCTCTCTCTCTGTGTGTGTCTCTGTCTCTCTCTCTGTCTCTCTCTCTCTCTCTCTGTGTGTGTGTGTGTGTGTGTCTCTGTGTGTGCGCGTGCGTGCGTGTGTAAGATTTTCCTACCGCTCCCTGTGCAGGACCCAGAGTTTTCCAAAGCTGATGCCAAGACAGCCCTGAGGCAATCCTCCTTTGCTCCGAGGGGTCCTTTCAGACATGTATATTTCTTTCTGCTTCACTGGAGCATCCGAAGCCAGCTGGGCCTGGGACAAAGAGAGCTTAAGTGAATCAAAACGGATGTGGAAGAGGCTTCCCTGTTTACTCGCTGCAGCCTTTTCCATCCAGGGAAGAAGCACTGAAGGAAGGCCGCAGGTTCTCGTCCCCCCCTCCTGCCGCCAGCCCCCCCCCTGCACCCAAGAAGGCAGCGAGATACCCAGTGCAGCCAGTCCTCAACTTACGACCGTAATGGAGCCCAACGTTTCTCTTGCTGAGACGTTGGTTAAGGGGGTTTTGCCCCATGTTGTCACGTTTCTGGCCACCGTTGTTAAATGAGTGGCCCGGTTGTTAAGTGAACCTGCCTCGCCCATTGACTTTGCTTCTCAGAAGGTCACAAAAGGGGATCGCGTAACCCCCACCCCCACCCCCGGGGACACTGCAACCGTCGTAAATAGGAGTCAGTTGCCAAGCGTCCGAATTTTGATTACGTGATTGTGGGGAGGCTCCGACGGTCGTTAAGTGTGAAAAGCGGTCATAAGTCCCCCTTTTTTTCCAGTGCTGTTGTGACTTGGACCGTTGTCAAAACTCACTTGCCTAGCGACAGAGATTTGGGGGTCAATTGTGGTCGTTAAGTCGAGCACTCCCTGTTGCCCTAAAAGGAGTTACATTCTTCTTCCTGACTTAGAACTTTGCCATCTCCGTCCGGTTTTATTTATTTATTTATTTATGAGACTTATATACCGCTTTAAGTGCAAGCACTCTCTAAGCGGTGTACACCAGTAAGCAATGTATATATATATATTTACGTTGCCCCCAACAATCTGGGTCCTCATTTTACCTACCTTGGAAGGATGGAAGGCTGAGTCAACCTTGAGCCGGTGAGATTTGAACCGCTGACCTGCTGAACACAGTCAGCTAAAGTGGCCTGCAGTACTGCACTCTAACTCTAACTGCTGCACCACCTCGGCTCTTATTTTTCCATCCTCTTCCCAACCCCCTCCTCCATTGTGTGGTCTTCTCGTGACCTCGGGGTCCTCCTGAACCCTTCCAGGATAATCCCAAAGGTGCTTTTTTCAGGAAGCAACTGGACTTGATTTCTTTTTCTTTGAAGACGTTTCGCTTCTCATCCAAGGAGATTCTTCAGCTCTGACTGGATGGTGGGGAGTGGAAGGATTTATACTCCTCGTAGACAGCTGGTCATTTGCCTTCTTTTAGAGCAGGGGTCTTCCAACCTGGCCCTTTGATGACTTGTGGACTTCAACTCCCAGAATTCCTCAGCCAGGCATGCTGGCTGAGGAATTCTGGGAGTTGAAGTCCACTCCTCTTAAAGGCTATCTCAGGGGTCTTCCAACTTAGCCCTTTGATGACTTGTGGACTTCAACTCCCAGAATTCCTCAGCCAGGCACGCTGGCTGGGGAATTCTGGGAGTTGAAGTCCACTCCTCCTAAAGTCTATCTCAGGGGTCTTCCAACTTGGCCCTTTGATGACTCGTGGACTTCAACTCCCAGAATTCCTCAGCCAGGCACGCGTGAGATCTTAATCGTAACCTTTATACACATATCTGAACTGCCTGGATCTCCTGATTTCCCTGGTGTCTGATGCCATCCTGTCTTCCCTAGCCCTTCTTTTCATTAGTCTAGACCAGGAATAGGCAACCTTGGCTCTTTTATGACTGGTGGACTTCAACTCCCAGAATTCCTGAGCCAGCCATGCTGAGGGGAAAGGGAGAGTTTCCAAGCTGAGCCATGCTGGCTCAGGAATTCTGGGAGTTGAAGTCCACGAATCATGAAGGAGCCAAAGTTTCCCTCATGCTAGCTCAGGAATTCTGGGAGTTGAGGTCCACGAGTCACAAAGGGGCCATAATTCCCCCATGCTGGCTCAGGAATTCTGGGAGTTGGTCCACCAGTCATAAAGTGGCCTAGGGCTAGGTCAGGGATAGGCAACCTTGGCTCTTTATGCCTGGTGGACTTCAACTCCCAGAATTCCTGAGCCAGCCATGCTGAGGGGAAAGGGAGACTTTCCAAGCTGAGCCATGCTGGCTCAGGAATTCTGGGAGTTGAAGTCCACCAGTCATGAAGAGGCCATAGTTCCCCCATGTTGGCTCAGGAATTCTGGGAGTTGAAGTCCACAAGTCATCAAAGGGCCAAGTTGGAAGACCCCTGCTTTAAAGGGTGGTTGAGGCCACCTGGAGGTTTTCTGGAACCTCAGGGTCACCTGAGTGGTGCAAATGAGCATGGAGTCTTCTTGGAACTGCTTAAAGTTTTCCATTTGTGACCCTGAGGACACAGGTGAACCTCCAAGTGGCCTCAACAACTCTCTAAAACAGTGGTTCTCAACCTTTTTAATGCTGTGACCCCCAACCAGTCGTAAGTCGAGGACTACTCAACTGGTGCAGCCCCGTTTGCAGAATGGGACTTTTGGCGGGCTCAGCAGGGCAGAGACAGCCTGGACAATTCCTATTGGCTTTGGAAAGCCAATAGAATTAGACTCTATTCAAGAGAGTCTATTCTATTGGCTTTCAAAAGCCAATAGAATCAAAGGAGCAGCACAGCTAAGGAAAGGGGGGGGGGAAATGGCGGACTGCGTTGTTTGGCGACCCCCGTGAAATGGTCGTTCGACCCCAAATGGGGTCCCGACCCTCAGGTGGAGAACCACTGCTCTAAAAAGAGGCAAATGACCAGCTTTCTGCAAGGAGTATAAATCCTTTCCTTCCCGACCATTCAGTCAGAACCTGAAGAAGCTTCTGGGACGAGAAGCGAAACGTCTTCAAAGGAAAACAAGAAAGTCCAGTTGCCTCCTGACAAAGCACTGTTGGGACAACCAGGACCTGGAGGATGGAGAAGCTCCATAGGCCTCCCAGGATGACTGCTTACTTCACCCAGTGCTTGTAACAGACCAAAAATCCTCCAGGAAGGACAACACCCCAGGGGGAGACAGAGGCTACAAAATACTAGGGAAGCAGAGAGGCAGCGGGACGGAAACTTGGAGAACAAGAAGCCAACGTTGTGAACAGCAGCGATGAGGTCCAAGTGGGCAATGGGGGAAAAAAAGGGAGTTCTCCAGACCTTCCAGTAGTTCGGCTGTTGTGGAAAGCTCATGCTCTTGGACTGGGCTGGGGAGGCCCTGTGTGGAGGGACAATTAGCCAAGGCTGGAGAGGCGACATGACTTCATAGGTCTTCTCCAGAGTTCCTCCTTATGACTAAGGGAGAGTAGTAGGGGTTTGCCTTGGCTGGTGCCGCCAAAGGAAACATCCTGAAACGGAGAGTGGCCATCATCATCACGTCCTTCAACAGCTGGCTAGAAGATGGCCTGAACATCCCTGGGTGGTTCCAGGACAGGAGCTGCCAAAAGGCAACCCAGTGATGATGCAAGGGTCTCCAACCTTGGCCACGTTAAGACTTGTGGACTTCGGCTCCCAGAATTCCTCAGCCAGGCACGCTGGCTCAGGAATTCTGGGAGCTGAAGTCCACTCCTCTTAAAGTCTATAGCAGGAGTCTTCAAACTTGGCCCTTTGATGACTTGTGGACTTCAACTCCCAGAATTCCTCAGCCAGGCACGCTGGCTGAGGAATTCTGGGAGTTGAAGTCCACAAAGTGGCCAAGGTTGGAGACTCCTGAACTAAAGCAAGCCAAGAACTGCTTCTGGCTGAAAAGGTCTAAGCAGTTGTCTCTTTTCTGCCACCAGCTAAATCTCACTCTTTGTTGCTCTGTTTGGTGGGACACCGCAAGCTACGTCTGCAGCTAAACTGCTTGGAATCCCCCTGAGGAATCCACAGGCTACGTCTGCAGCTGAAATGCTTGCATTTCCCCTGAGGCTTTCCTAATACAGGTGGTCCTCGACTTGCTGCCACGAAGAAAAGGAGGGGGTCAGCCTATTCTCCAAAGCACCTGAAGGCAGGACAAGAAACAACGGATGGAAACCCATCAAGGAGAGAAGCAACCTGGAATTAAGGAGAATCTTCCTAACAGTGACGACAATTAACCAGTAGAACTACTTGCCTCCAGAAATTGTGGGTGCTCCATCACTGGAGGCTTTCAACAAGAGACTGGACAGCCACTTGTCTGAAATGATACAGGGTCTCCTGCTTGAGCAGGGGGCTGGACTAGAAGACCTCTGAGGTCCCTTTCCAACTCTATTCTGAATTGAACTGAAAAAAAAAGACCCCAGGAAAAGGACAGTGGTTGGAATCTTGCTCCAATCTCTGGGGTGGGCACTTCTGAATTGTGTAAACCTCCAACAGACTTCAAAGGCAGGTGGGGGGCTCAGGCATCCCTCGGCCCCAGGCCGAGGAGAGAGGCAAGGGTACTCCGCTTTGCAAACTCACTGATTGTACAAATCTCCGCAATCAAGGGCAGGATCCTAAATCAACTTTGAAGGCACGCTTGGATTCCACTCCTGGAGGATGTGGCCATTTGGTTCGAATTAGGCTGCAGCATAAAAGCTCCCTCTGTGTGAGTGAGACACACACACACACACACACACACACACACACACACACACACACACGCACACACTTGACACACAAAAGCAGACTCCCGCTCTACCTCTCCCTTTCTGGATGGCTTCATGGGACATCTTTTTGGCGTTTCCTCTACTAATTGGTGGCAGAGCTAGCGACCCCAACGTGAGGAAATGAGGAACATTTCTGAGGTTCGCAGGACACTGAACGGCCAGAACGGACCTCATGAAGGAATGCAAACCGTTCCTCACCTCTCAGCTGCCAAACCAGAACTGAAGAAGCTTCCTGGATGAGAATTGCAGAGAAGTGCGGAGAAGAGCAACAAAGATGATTAGGGGATTGGAGGCTAAAACATACAAGGAACGGCTGCTGGAATTGGGGATGTCTAGTTTAATGAAGAGAAGGACGAGGGGGGATATGATAGCAGTCTTCCAATATCTCAGGGGCTGCCCCAAAAAAGAGGGAGTCAAGCTATTCTCCAAAGCGCCTGAAGGCAGGACAAGAAGCAACCGATGGAAACTCATCAAGGAGAGAAGCAACCTGGAACTAAGGAGAAACTTCCTGACAGGGAGAACAATTAACCAGTGGAACCACCTGCCTCCAGAAGCGGTGAATGCTCCAACACTGGAAGTTTTTAAGAAGAGACTGGACAGCCATTTGTCCGAAATGGTATGGGGTTTCCTGCCTGAGCAGGGGGTTGGACTAGATGACCTCCAAGGTCCCTTCCAACTTTACTATTATTATTATTATTATTATTATGTGAAACGTCTTCAAGGAAAAACAAAGAAAGTTCAGTTGTCTCTTGAAAAAGCACCTCTGAGACAACCGTGGTCTGGAGGACCGAGAATTTCAATTCAGCATAAGACAGAAGGGACTTTGGAGGTCTTCTAGTCCAGAGGCCCCCAACCTTTTGGGCACCAGGGACCGTTTCCGTGGAGAGAGATTTTTCCACGGACCGGAGAGTGTGTGGTTTTGTGTGCTGCCTGCATTCCACGGATGGGGCTTTGCTTCTTTATGCGGACTGGTTGCTGGCCCAGTACCGGTCCGTGGCCCAGGGGTTGGGGACCTCTGTTCTAGTCCAGCCCCCTGCTCAAGCAGGAGAACCTATACAGGGGTGGGGAACTTTGGCTCTTTTATGACTTGTGGACTTCAACTCCCAGAGTTCCTGAGCCAGCATAGGAAACTGTGGCCCTCTTATGATCTGTGGATTTCAACTCCCAGAATTCCTCAGCCAGCATAGAGAACTATGATCCCTTTATGACTTGTGAACTTCAACTCCCAGAATTCCTGAGCCAGCCTGGCTCAGCTTGGAAACCTCTCCCTTTCCCCTCAGCGTGGCTGGCTCAGGAATTCTGGGACTTGAAGTCCACGAGTCATAAAAGAGCCAAGGTTGCCCACCCCTGGCCTAGAGCCTAGGCCGCTTCATGACTGGTGGACTTCAACTCCCAGAATTCCTGAGCCAGCCTGGCTCAGCTTGGAAACCTCTCCCTTTCCCCTCAGCATGACCGGCTCAGGAATTCTGGGAGTTGAAGTCCACCAGTCATGAAAGAGCCCAGGTTCCCCACCCCTGACCTATACCATTTCAGACAGGTGGCTGTCCAGTCTCTTCTTAAAAGCCTCCAGTGATGAAGCACCTACAATGTCTGGTGGCAAGCTGTTCCACTGGTTAAGTGTCCTCACTTTTAGGAAGTTTCTCCTTAGTTCTAGGTTGCTTCTATCCTTGATGAGTTTCCATCCGTTGCTTCTTGTCCTGCTGTCTGGTGCTTTGGAGAATAGCTTGATTGCCTCTCTCCTCTTTGGGGCAGCCCCTCCAATTTCGGAAGACCGCTATCATGTCACACACACATCCCCCCCACCCCACAGTTCTTCTTTTTTCTAGACTAGCCAAACTCAAATCCTACAACCATTAGTCTCCAGGCCTTTAATGTCTCATGAAGAATCTCCGTAGACCAGTGTTTCTCAACCTTGACCATTTTAAAGCATGTGGACTTCAACTCCCAGAATTCCACAGCCAGCATTGCTGGCTGTGGAATTCTGGGAGTTGAAGTCCACATGCCTTAAAATGGTCAAGGTTGAGAAACACTGCCATAGACAATTCTGCCCAGCCTGGTTCATTTCTGGGGCTACCTCCAAGAGGTCCACAGGATTCTCCCTACGAAACTGGATAACTGTAGCTTTCCACCCTCCAGATTGTTTAGTGGGTCACGAAAAGATTCGACCGCCTTTAAAATATCCCCAAGGAACATTGAGCATTCCTTTCCAGTGAGAGGGTTTTGGGTTTTTTTTCTTTCTTTCTTTGTTCCTTCTCAGTTCTGTTGCTCAGCTTCCTCCATTGCACATTTTTAACGCTCAGCGGGTCTCCACACAGTTGTTGGCCAAGCATCCACGACTGCTCGGGCCAGTGGGTGCCAGACAAACAACATTTATTAGGATTATTACAATGCACGTTCCATGCCCAAGAACACACGGCGGAGGCATGTGAGGTATTCACACTATTTCAAGAATTAGGAGAGTGCAAACAAATTGACTTCAAGGAGGGTCGAAGCCGCTGGCGCAATTTCACTTCGCCGTCGCTCAGCCTTCATCTGGCCAACATCTGTGTCTACTTAGGCTCGTGATGTCACCGATAACCATCTATTACATGGGTAGTTTTCAATGAATGTGTTTCTAATAATCTGCTGGTATTTAACATATTATTACTGTCACCTTAAACTGAAAATTAGATTTATAAGAAAGAAGGGAAGGGTGCAAATCTTGCCACGTGTTGCATAATGCACCAGATGGCGATTACAAACAGGCTGGATGGGCCCTTCGCTTCGTTCACGGGAGCCACGTTTGCTATCGCTCATCAACCTGCTTTTAATAACAGGCAAAATCTGAAAGAAGCCATTACTGTATCATCATCTTGGGCAAACACACATTGGTTTAAAGCTTTACAGGCAGGGTGGTTGTTAGAGATAGACCAGGATGTGCTGGAGAAGGTATTAGGAAGCAGAAGAGGACAATCCCATCCATTGTTCCCTGGAAATATGTTAGAATAGAATAGAATTAGGAATGGAACAATAGAATAGAATAGAATAGAATAGAATAGAATAGAATAGAATAGAATAGAATAGAATAGAATAGAATAGAATAGAATAGAATAGAGAATGGAACAATAGAATAGAATAGAATAGAATAGAATAGAATAGAATAGAATAGAATAGAATAGAATAGAACAATAAATAGAATAGAATAGAATAGAATAAGGAATGGAACAATAGAATAGAATAGAATAGAATAGAATAGAATAGAATAGAATAGAATAGAATAGAAATAGAATAGAATAGAATAGAATAGAATAGAATAGAGAATGGAACAATAGAATAGAATAGAATAGAATAGAATAGAATAGAATAGAATAGAATAGAATAGAATAGAACAATAAATAGAATAGAATAGAATAGAATAAGGAATGGAACAATAGAATAGAATAGAATAGAATAGAATAGAATAGAATAGAATAGAATAGAATAGAATAGAATAGAATTAGGAACGGAAGAATAGAATAGAATAGAATAGAATAGAATAGAATAGAATAGAATAGAATAGAATAGAATAGAATAGAAGCTGGAAGGGACCTTGGAGGTCTTCTAGTCCAGCCCCCTGCTCAAGCAGGAGACCCTGTACCATCTCAGACAGGTGACTGTTCAGAGTCTCTTCTTAAAAATCTCCAGTGATGGAGCGCCCACGATTTCTGAAGGCAAAGCTGTTCCACTGGTTTATTGTCCTCACTGTTAGGAAGTTTCTCCTTAATTCCAGGTTGCTTCTCTCTTTGGTCGGTTTCCAACCGTTGTTTCTCGTCCTGCCCTCTCCAGGGTGGTTTCCCTTCTGACGTAATCTGAATAGACCCACCTATTCAGAGAAAGGAACTAGGGGCAATGACTCTTAACTCTCTGCCTACTTGCCGGAGTCTCAAGTAGGGATGTTGCTACGCTGAAAGGAGACCCACCCACCAAACTTGGCTGTCCAGAAGTCCTCAGGTGCCCAGCATGACCCATCCCGAGAGGACCGTTGTGCGCAAAAGGGTGATAATTAACTTCTGTCTGCATCAAAGTTCTCCTCTTTTTGGTCTCAACGGGCAAACATTGGTGATGGCACCATTGTAGGTCACTGTTTTATCTTGTTCTTGTTGTTTCTCTGAATGTTTTTTAAAACCAATTTTACGCCTTCCAGGGAATTGTGGTTTCTGGGTGCTAAAAGGGCGCGTTCTCATTACCAATAGCCCCTGCATGAAAAGTTAGGAGAAATTGGGGTCCAGTGCCAAGTCATTGTGCTCTAGAATAGCTTCAATGGATTTATTTACCATATTTGGGGGTCAGGAAAAAGCTGGTTCTCCTCCCCCCCTCCCTCTCTCTTTGTTTGTATTTTTCCGACCATGGATTATTAAACTGGAAAAGATTTTGCTAGAACAACAGTAGCCTGACAAACAAATATTATTTTAAATGATCTTGATGATTAAATATGTCCATTGTCAACAGCGCTTGGAGACATCCATCCAAAATATTTGACCCCTCCAAATAAGTCAGCGACTGGAGACTTGGACTTTGGGGAAAGTAGGGGAAGGAAGAGAAAAAAAGAATCTCTATTTTTACTGGGACACGTATCTTTTTGCAAGGGTTCCTGTTTCCTGCAGATCCTTGAGCAACGCGGGCAGATGAATTGCCTGGCCAGGAGGTGATGGGACAAGAAGCCCACCCATCATCCTGGCATTTTGAGAGGAGGGAGCATTCCCACATCTTCTGCCATTACTCAGAGGTATGGGGGGGCAATATCTCAGGGGCTGCCACAGAGAAGAAGGGGGGGTCTCCCTATTTTCCAAAGCACCAGAAGGCAGGACAAGAAGCAATGGATGGAAATGAGTAAGGAAGAGAACCCACTTAGAACTAAGGAGAAATTTCCTGACAGTGAAGACAATTAACCAGTGGAACAGCTTGCCACCTTACGTTGTAGGTGCTCCATCACTGGAGTTTTTAAAGAAGAGAGGGGGGTTGCCACAAAGAAGAGGGGGGGTCAACCTCTTCTCCAAAGCACCTGAAGGCAGGACAAGAAGTAACGGATGGAAACTAATCAAAGAGAGAAGCAACCTGGAACTAAGGAGAAATTTCCTGACAGAATAATTAACCAGTGGAACAACCTGCCTCCTGAAGGTGTGAATGCTCCAACACTGGAAGTTTTTAAGAGATTGGACAGCCATTTGTCTGAAATAGTATAGGGTCTCCTGCCTGAGCAGGGGGTTGGACTAGATGACCTCCAAGGTCCCTTATTATTATTATTATTATTATGGATCATCGCACAGTCAGCCAGATGTTCAGACTGGATTTGGCATTTTGTCTACCTATCGAGTCCTTACCCAGGACCTGGGATAGGCAGATGTGGATGTTTGATGGTATTACAGATATGGTCGCAGGATGGAAGCAGTTCCTAATAAGGCCGCCTTTTGCAATTGACTGATAGCGAATTTGTCAATGCCGATGATGGTGTTCAAGTGGTGCTCCAGTTGTTTTGGGATTGCACCCAAGGAGCCTATGACTATTGGCACTTGCTTGCTTTTGCCACAGTCTTTCTATTTCTATTTGTAGGTCTTTGTATTTTGTTATCTTCTTCAGTTCTTTCTCGTCTATTCTGCTGTCTCCAGGCATTGCCACGTCCACTATCCAGACTTTTTTGTCTTTCTTATCGACAGTTGTTAAGTCTGGGGTGTTATGTTGCAGGTGCTTGTCTGTTTGAATTCTGAAGTCCCAAAGCAGTTTAATTTTATCATTTTCTATGACTTTCTCTATTTTATGATCCCACCAGTTTTTGCTTACAGGCAAATGATATTTCTTGCAGATCTTCCAATGCACCATTGTTGCTACTTTGTCATGCGGCTGCTTGTAGTCAGTCTGTGCGATCTTCTTGCAGCAGCTTACCAGGTGGTCTACTGTTTCTTCAGCTTCTTTGCATAGGCGGCACTTACTGTCTGTTGCTGTCTTCTTAATTTTGACTTTATATGCCTTTGTCCTTAAGGCTTGGTCTTGTGTAGCCAGAATTAGTCCCTCGGTCTCTTTCTTCAATTTTCCTGCTCTTAACCATTGCCAGGTCTTGTTATTATCTGCTTTCTCAGCTATTTTTTTAATGTACTGGCCATGTAGTGTTTTGTCTTCCCATGCCTCTATTCTGTTCTTCATTTGGTCTTTCTTGTAGGCCAGTTTTGTCTCTCCAGTAGTCAGTAAGCCTTCCTGATATACTAATTTCAGTGCATCTTTATCATTGTTCTTCAGATATTCTTCCAAAGCCATTTTTATTTCTTCAACCATCTGATGTACTTGCAGCATTCCTATTTGCCTTGGTAGATAGAGTCTGTCAATGTCACTTTGTGGATGAAGGGCATGATTCATTGTCATTATTTTCCAAGCTCAGAGAGCACCAAACACTCTTCATTTCAACCCTGAGCTATAAATAGCCTCCTTTATCGGTAACTTATAAAATGTCAGGATTACTGATTTTCCTTCAAAAATAAAACCGGTCAGTTGATGGACCTGCTGGTAAATTGCAGCTAGCGCAATCTCTCTTGACCTTGTTGCATTGACTGAACCCTCGGTCTGCTGATTGCTGATTACACTTGGACAAACTATTATTCAATAGTAGTAACTGTGAGAGGGACCTCGGAGTCCTAGTAGACAATCACCTAAATATGAGCCAGCCGTGTGCTGCAGCTGCCAAAAAGACCAACACAGTGCTAGGCTGCATTAACAGAGGGATAGAATCAAGATCACGTGAAGTATTAATATCACTTTACAATGCCTTGGTAAGGCCACACTTGGAATACTGCATCCAGTTTTGGTCACCACGGTGCAAAAAAGATGTTGAGACTCTAGAAAGAGTACAGAGAAGAGCAACAAAGATGATTAGGGGACTGGAGGTTAAAACATATAAGGAATGGTTGCTAGAATTGGGTATGTCTAGTTTAATGAAGAGAAGGATGAAGGGGGACAGGATAGCAGTCTTCCAGTATCTCAGGGGCTACCCCAAAGAAGAGGGAGTCAAGCCATTTTCCAAAGCACCTGAAGGCAGGACAAGAAGCAACGGGTGGAAACTAATCAAGGAGAGAAGCAACCTAGAACTAAGGAGAAATTTCCTGACAGTGAGAACAATTAATCAGTGGAACAGCCTGCCTCCAGAAGCGGTGAATGCCCCAACACTGGAAGTTTTAAAGAAGAGACTGGACAGCCATTTGTCCGAAATGGTGTAGGGTTTCCTGCCTGAGCAGGGGGTTGGACTAGATGACCTCCAAGGTCCCTTCCAACTTTAATACTATTATTATTATTAAACGCTTCTCCTTTGGTCTTCCAAGCTGACCTCATGATGACTTTTGAAGCTTCGCCTTTGGATGCTCTCATTTCAGAAGGGAGGACAAACTTCTTGTTGTGTGTCATGAGTAAGCGCAAACAAGGAGGTGAAACTATGGAGACCGACACCACACAGACTAAAATGCCTGCTCCTGGAAAGGGATGGGCAGGGAAGAGGAACTGGGGCGAGGACGTTTCCTGAGGACTCCACCAGCAAGAGTCAGTCGGTTGATGCTTTGGAAGGGAACTATCCAAAAAAGGGCAACAGATGTGGAGTGTTTTGTCCCTCTTCTCTTTAGATGAAGGACTTCTCAGAACATCTTAGGGTGTTTACTGCTTGGGTTAGAAGCTGCATTTCCTGCCCTGATGGGTTTCTGCTTGGATGGAGTCCCACCTTGACGTGTTTTGCCTCTTTTCAGTTTCCCCAGATATTTTGGGCAAGAAACAATAGAGATGGAAAGTCCTTGGTGAGACATCTACTTCTTTGCCAGAAGGAAGGACTCACTGGAGAAGGGCCTAATGCTGGGAAAGATGGAGGGCAAGAGAAGAAGGGGACGACAGAGAATGAGATGGCTGGATGGAGTCACTGAAGCAGCAGGCGTGAACTTAAATGGACTCCAGAACATGGTAGAGAACAGGAAGGCCTGGAGGAACGTTGTCCATGGGGTCGCGATGGGTCGGACACGACTTCGCAATTAACAACAACAACAACAAAAGTCCCTGCTCAGTGTTTCAGTGTAGGAGAGGAAGCTTTCCATGAAATGCTTTGAATCAGGGGTAGTCAACCTTGGCTCTTTTATGACTCGTGGACTTCAACTCCCAGAATTCCTGAGCCAGCTTGGCTGGCTCAGGAATTCTGGGAGTTGAAGTCCACGAGTCATAAAAGAGCCAAGGTTGACTACCCCTGCTTTGAATGATAGAAGTAGCCCAAGGAGGCCACACCTGAACTTTCTTCTCAGTGGAACAGTGACAGTGAATAGATCACTGGTGAGCATACATGATGGCGGGGGGGAGGGGCACAACTTCACAGGCTGAGACCAACCCCAATGGCGTTTAAGTAGACCTTCTATGCAGGCACTCCGATGCAAGCACAATGTGGAAGGCTGGATGGTACATCCCGGGAGGGAGGGAGGCAATGAGAGGCTCCATTGTGCTTGCTGACATCCCCAGGAGCCCAGCAGCCAAAAGCAGCAAACAGATTTGTCATGAGATGGACGTGGAAAGGGAGCAATTAAATCTGGAGTCGTTGCTCGCTGTCGATTTCAATCTACTGTATCTGGAGGGGCTGGAGAGGAAACGATCTTTCGCCAGCCACATCAAGCCAGAAGAGAGTCTAGGCTAGTCCAAGATGCGGGACCCCATCCAAACCCATCTCCTTCCGCTTTGCCATCGGAGGAGAAAGAGTAACGTGAGAGGCACTGGAAAGAGTGCAGAGAAGAGCAACAAAGATGGTTAGGGGACAGGAGGATAAAACATATAAAGAAGGAAAGTATGAAAAGAAGACTGGGGTGACATGAGGGGTGACATTTTCCAATATTTGAGGGGTTGCCATAAAGAAGAGCTGGGGGAGTCAACCTCTTCTCCAAAGCATCTAAAGGCAGGACAACTTGAAGTCCACAAGTCATCAAAGGGCCAAGTTTGAAGACTCCTGCTTGTGGACTTCGACTCCCAGAATTCCTCAGCCAGCGTGCCTGGCTAAGGAATGCTGGGAGTTGAAGTCCACAAGTCATCAAAGGGCCAAGCTTGAAGACCCCTGCTCCGATGCTTCTATCTTGCTTACATGCTCCCGTTCCTCCAACAACTGGTTTTCCTCAACGTTCACACGGTTGTTGTACATCACTGCTGAAATGGGTGGAATTGTGCAATGAGCAAAACTCGGGGACTGGACAGCCATTTGTCTGGAATGTTAAAGGGTTGAGATGTGTTTGAATATTAGTGATAGAGGGTTTCCTGCTTGAGCAGGGGGTTGGACTAGAAGATCTCCAGAGTCCCTTCCAACTCTCTCCTGTTAAAGGTTGGAGTCGTCTTGGATTTGGGGGAAATAGCTGTGAGCCATTTGCAGGACCCTTCCTTTCCTTCTGCTCACTGGCAAGGAAGGCAGAGTAGCTGTCTCTCCTGCTCACTCCCCCCACACACACACACTCCCCCCCACACACACTCCTTACCCCCCTTAGTAAGGCCACACTTGGAATCCTGCATCCAGTTTTGGTCACCACAATGTAAAAAAGATGTTGAGACTCTAGAAAGAGTGCAGAGAAGAGCAACAAAGAGGATCAGGGGACTGGAGGCTAAAGCATATAAGGAATGGTTGCTAGAATTGGGTTTGTCTAGTTTAACGAAGAGAAGGACGAGGGGGGACAGGATAGCAGTCTTCCAGTATCTCAGGGGCTGCCCCAAAGAAGAGGCAGTCAAGCTATTCTCCAAAGCACCTGAAGGCAGGACAAGAAGCAACAGATGGAAACTAATCAAAGAGAGAAGCAACCTAGAACTAAGGAGAAACTTCCTGACAGTCAGAACAATTAACCAGTGGAACCACCTGCCTCCAGAAGCAGTAAATGCTCCAACACTGGAAGTTTTTAAGAAGAGTCTGGATGGCCATTTGTCTGAAATGGTGTAGGGTTTCCTGCCTGAGCAGGGGGTTGGACTAGATGACCTCCAAGGTCCCTTCCAACTTTACTACTATTACTACTACTATTACTATTACACCCCCAAGTCTCCCCTCCAAATACACAGGCTGCCTTTATGAGGATGTCTAATCTCTACTTGGTCATCGGTCAGAGTCGAAGAATTTGAGACCCTTACGAGGAGCCAGGATCCAACTGCTGGCAAGCCAGGCTCTCGTTTCTTCCTCAGCTAATTTGTTTTTAAAATAGCCTCCTAAGCAGAGAGACGACCGGGTCCAAATAACCAAAATAAAAACGGCACATGGGTCTCGAGTGCTTAGTCAGGACCGGCCAGGAATCAAAAATCCAGCAGAGTTCACGGCCTTGGCAGACCCCGGCAAAGCTGCGGTTGGCCGGAATGGCTTGGCAAGAGTCTTCTCCAAACAGTCTCCAGCCAGGAGAGCACATGGACCTCACCAGGGACGGTCACTGGAGGTGGCTGAGGGCAGAAGGCTTGGAACAGCTCGGAGCCTGCAGGAAGAATGCGTGGAATTTCAGCCTGATCCAAGAGGGGGCATTTTCTTACGCAGCCCTCGTCCTGGCATCGGCCTGCAAGGCAGGCATGGCGACCCATGGCACACTGTAAAGGGGGTGAAGCCCCAGCAGGAGGAGGAGGAGGAGGAGGAGGAGGAGGAAATGGACGAGATGTAGATGGAAGAGGAGAAGGAGGAATGGAGAAGATGGACCCATGGAGGACCCATGGCACACTGTAAAGGGGGTGAAGCCCCAGCAGCAGCAGCAGCAGGAGGAGGAGATGGCGAAGATGTAGATGGAAGAGAAGGAGGAGGAATGCAGGAGAAGATGGAAAAGGAGGAAGAGGAGGAGGAAAGGAGGAGGAAGAGGAAGAAGAAGAAGAAGAGGAGAAGGAGGTAGAAGAGAGAGAAAAGGTCAGACAAACACAGAGAGAGGGGGGGAGGGAGGGAGGGAGGGAGAGGGGGGGGGAGTCATCCATAGTCACAATAAGGTACTTCTAACCGCCATCTACCCTGGCTATCTAATGAACTTCGTAATAGCAGGTGATCTGAAGCTGGCCCTACCCAACAAGATGTAGTTCAGGGGGGAGGAAAGGAAGGCCCTGCACTTAGGCAAGAAAAAAACCAAAGCGAAGGGGCAGAGTCATTACCCCGCACTCCCAGAGGGGATAGGGGACAATATAGAGAGTCTACATCAGGGGTCTGCAACCTTGACCACTTGAAGATTTGTGGACTTCAGCTCCCAGAATTCCTCAGCCAGCTATGCTACCTAGCTGGATCGTGAAAGGTCCACAAGAAAGCCACCAAGTTCAGAGACCACAAAAAGGATCCCACAAGTTTATTTCTACTTGACAGACAATCGGTGAACTGACCGTGAGAGTCAGGAAAGGGCCTCAGGGCAGGGCTCTGCAACCTTGGCCACTTGAAGACTTGTGGACTTCAGCTCCCAGAATTCTGGGAGGACTTCAGTTCTGGGAGCTGAAGTCCACAAGTCTTCAAGTGGTCAAGGTTGCAGAGCCCTGGTCTATATTGCGTAACGACCATTCTCAGGGACTTTAGGTTTAGTGTCTATGGAGATTTTCAGTCATCGAGGTCGTGACTCTCCCAAAGGCAAGAAAGTCAAGGCAACAAAACAAAGTCCAGTTGCCTTTTGAAAAAAGCACCTTTGGGGCCTTAGCCTTGGGCTGAACCTTCAGGTTGAAGAAAGCCACACTTGGACCTCGAGATTTCAAAACACTGGGACTTTCTCCCTGAATCACTGCTCTTCTCTCTCTCTCTTTTTTTTTTTTTTGTAAAAAATTTTTTTATTTTCAATTTTGCATTACATTCATAAAAAGTACTTCAGATAAAGAATAGAAGAAGTTTACACAAACAACTTTCGGTATGGCTCACCCATTTCCCCCCAAACCGCATCCCCCCTCTAACCTCTTCTCTCACTTCCCTCTTCCTCCCTCTTCTTCCTCACTCTCCCCCTCTCCTCCTTCTCCTCAACCTTCCTACTTACTTCTCCCCTTCCTCCTATCCTCTCACTCCGGATGCGGTCCAGGGGAAATGCCAGAGCAATTCCTCTCTCCAAGTTAAAACATCAATATTATATATAATAAAACTATTTCTATTTATCTGACCTATTTAACCTCCAACTCATCCTCCCCCACCCCCCTCCCCCACCCCACTTCCCAAAGCCAAGTACAGGGTTATACAAACATATTAAACATAATCTACTTAAGTTTACTAATTATACAGTGACCAAAATCATACTAACCCTTAACTCCCTTCAAACTTTAACATCATAATTTTATAAGCAAATCCATTACTCATAAAATAAATGAAACTTTGTAGTTCCATATTTCTTCTGAACATATTCTATCCATCTTCTCCATTCTTCTCTCATTTCACCCAAAAGTCTGAAATAGTCTTTTCTGCATCCAAGGCGGTGTAAACCACTTGTAGTTGAAACCAGATACTTGGGTGAGGAGCAAAACTACAGCCACGAGTGAATCTCTGGCTGGTTCACATCCTTCATCCTGGAAGCCCTGCTTCAAGGCCTAGTTGGTTTATTCTTGGCGATGCTCTATAACAGTGTTTCCCAAACTTGACAATTTTAAGGCATGTGGACTTCAACTCCCAGAATTCCACAGCCAGCGTTGCTGGCTGTGGAATTCTGGGAGTTGAAGTCCTCATGCCTTAAAATTGTCAAGTTTGGGAAACACTGCTCTATAAAGCCAATCTGGCTGAGATCTTGGACCACGGACATCCTTCAGCTTATTACTTATATCATTCTTCCAAGGGCGCAAGGTGGTTTCCATGGTGATCTCGCCACATCCTAGCCCCACCACAAGGGGGTTGTGAGGGAATTGGGCTGAGAGGGAAGGTCCGGTCCAAAGTTCAGCCTGGAGAATCCCAGTCCAAAGGATGGACTTCCATCTGGACCAGGGGTTCTCAACCTTGGCAACTTTAAGACTTGTGGACTTCAATTCCCAGAATTCCTCAGCCAGCTTTGCTGGCTGAGGAATTCTGGGAATTGAAGTCCACAAGTCTTAAAGTTGCCAAGGTTGAGAACCCCTGATCTGGACCATCTGGTGCGAATCCAAAACCTTCTCCCCTTCTCCACATTGCCTCTCGGTGTCCTCGTGACAGGTCAGTGAATCGTCTCAGATGGTGGACCTTTCCATGCCCTTTCCTGGGTCAGAGTCCTGTAGGAAGGTGATCTGTCTGGCCTTCTTCAGGATTTTTCTTACTCCCCAATCCAGCCTATAATCCTGAACTTTCCTGGTGGCCCCTCTCCAAATACAAATGAATCCGTCCCTGCTTGGTTTCCAACTCCAGAACAGGCCAGGTGGCCAGATGGCTGGACTCTCCATAAAAGCATTTCTTTTGGAACTGAAGGGTCACAAAGAAAGAAGAAGAAGTAGTCACATAGTGTATAGGAGCAAGCAGTGCACAATAGAAACACACAGACACACAAACACAAATGCACCCCAATTGAAGTGGGGGGAAATTGATATAGCTTTAATTTACTCTCCATATTCTTGTTGATTTGAGGGATCTCCCTAACTTTAGACACATCCATGTGTTTTCTGTCCAAATAGCCATCCTCCTCCTTCTCCTCCTCCTTCTCTTTCTCCTCCTCCTTTTCCTCCTCCTTCTCCTTCTCCTCCTCCTCCTCTTCCTCCTCCTCCTCCTTCTTCTTCTTCTTCCTCTTCTCCTCCTCCTCCTCCTCCTCCTCCTCCTCCTCCTCCTCCTCCTCCTTCTTCTTCTTCTTCTTCTTCTTCTTCTTCTTCTTCCTCTTCTTCTCCTCCTTCTCTTTCTCCTTCTCCTCCTCCTCCTCCATCACCACCACCACTATCCAAGCCACCACCATCATCCTAACCATTAAACTTTATCAACCACCACTAATCAATGGCCATTTTTATTCTGACAGCTCTGACAAGATCTGTCCACGGCATGTAGAAAGCAGGAATCCTTGTGAACGCTGAGCCATCTTGGAACCCGTTTGCTTCTCCTGGACAACTCGCCTTGGCTACGACCACTTGAGTCTGGCAGAAGTTGCTTCTCCCTGGGCTTTGAGAACCATCCACTGAACCAAATAGCGAGTCATGGGACATGGAGACGGCCGGACAGCTCTCCTCACTCCTCGCTCCTCTGAACATGAACATGTGGCCAAAGACTGTTCCTCAACAAGGCCAAGTATGTGAGAAAGGAATGGCAACTGCCTAACAATGGGTTGCGCTCCAGAGATTTTGTGATAATGAACCAATCCCAACTCTGAGGTCAAGAGTTTACCATTAACAGGGTAAGAGAATAAGAAAATAACAGAATAACAGTAATAGAATACCGTCACAGAATAACAAGAGAGGAATAGCAGAGCAAATGAGTTGGAATAGACCTTGGAAGTCTTCTAGTCCAGCCGTCCATGACGGTCACAGCGTCTCAGGATCATCTGAACCCCTGTTGCAACCTTCAGTGGAGGAAACCCAATTTGCTTCACAATCCTCTGACTATTATACCAGCTGCAGGGATTCACTTAGCAACTCACAGAATTACAGAATTTCAGAGTTAGGAGGGACCTTCAAGGTCTTCTAATCCAACCCCTTGCTCAAGCAGGAGATGCTGAAGCATTTGAGATAAAATAGCTGTCTAATCTCTTCAAAACCTCCAGTGATGGAGCACCCACCACTTCTCGAGACAAGCCTGATTAATTGTCCTCACTGTCAGGAAGTTCCTCCTTAATTCCAGGTTGCTTCTCTCCTTGATGAGTTTCCATCTGTTGCTTCTTGTCCTGCCTTCAGGGGCTTTGGAGAAGAGGTTGATACACACACCCCTCTTCTTTGGGGCAGCCCCTCAGCTATTGGAACATAGCTATCATTGAATGGGACAACTCACTGCGGCCAACCTCCTGCGGCCAACTCACCATGAGACAACTTGCCATGGCCAACCCATCACATGGGAAGTTACACTAAGGCCAAAGAAAAGTCTAGACCAGGGGTAGGCAAACTTGGCTCTTTTATGACTCGTGGACTTCAACTCCCAGGACAATTAAAGAAAGAATCCCAAAGGGAGGACAAAATAAAATGGGAATGACAACATTCGAATTAATTTTTTAATGATTTTAAATAATTCAATTGAATTGTTGAATTATCCCTCAGCAAGTTGCCTGTGGCGAGTCCACCATTAAGCGTGGAGTGGTTTCCTAGAAGGAAAAGGAGGCAGAGAAGAGACAGGACCTGCCATTTTGTTTCCGGAGAGCTTGGACAATGGGCAGGTAGTGGTGGTGGTGGTGGAGACTAGGAGGCTAGGGCAGGTCGCCAAGAGCCCCTGCAATGATGGCATTCCTGCATTCATCCTTGGAAGAGTCGGGAGCAGGTGATCTTGCACCATGTCAGCTTGCACGAGTAGAGAAGAGATTCAACCATGGCCCAGAATGGGAACGCTGCTCTGAGGTCCTGGGAGCCGAGAAAAGCGTTTCTCTCCACCACTGCACAGAAGAAGACAGACTGGCTCCTTCAGAAGTCACCAGAGACCCAACATCCTGCAGTGCATCTCATGCCAGGACACAGTTCTATTCTTAACTTAACTGAGGGTGACGACAGGCTCCCTTTGTAGAGTTGTCTTCAGTGACCCAAGAAGAAGACGGAACGTCTTGAGGGTCCTTCTGGGACGGTGGAGGAATGGTGTGGCCTGACAGCCGCATTCTCTAGAAAGCCACGGAGAAGGGCCCTCCGCCTCCTCTTGAACTTGGGAGAAGTCTCTTTCTTCCAAACAACTTGGCCACCTTCTGGATTCTTCAGAAAATGAAACATAGTCACGAAGAGAAATTAAGCCGATAACGTAGCACAGAACATGTCTATTAAGAAGCAAAAACAATAACAATGGCACGCTGGGAATTCCCAGGAGTTAGCATGATTCCAAAAATTGCTATGTTGCTTGCTCCGTTTCCAAAGATGGCTGCTCCTAAGAGTGCTTATCTTGGCCAAGTCACCGTGTGACTGTGGAAGCAGAGGAGGAGGAGGAGGAGGAGGAGGAGGAGGAGGAGGAGGAGGAGGAGGAGAGATGGTATCTGAGAAGTTAAGAGAAAAACCCACACAAAAAGACAAGAGGTTTGATTGAATCATTCCTTAAATGAACACTGCGCTTCTGGTCTCAGGTGGGTCCTTCAGAAATGTTCTCAGCTCTGGAGGACATGAAGATAACCTGCTTGGTCTGAACATCTGGAAGTTCAAAGATGACTCCAACTTATACATTCAATTTCGCAGCTACTAAGATTGTTGGCCGAGCGGGGACAAAAACAGCCAGGGAAATGATTGAAGCCTGGGAAACGGGCCCTCATCAGTCAACTGGAGGACTGATTGACCAGCAGCTTAGCAGGTGCTTAGGAGGCCAGAGTTTGGCACCACAATGAAACAACAGCCAATGGCTTAATCACTGGTCATCAACACACCAATCAACATCTAAAAGCCACACACAATCGGCACCGTATAAACACCACATGCAGAACAGTCCAAAGCACACACTCAGCCAGAGAGACGTTCCCTGAGGATGGGGGCTCCAGCACAAGCCCAAAAGCTTGCAAGACTAAACCTCTGGTCCCAGTGGCCGACCCAGATTGGATCCTGCAACTCATCTACTTTGGAAAAATTCCTCCACATTTTTAACTACATGTGTAGATATTGCAACTCAATCCTTTGTGTCCAATGTTCAGTGAGGCTTACTCCCAGGTAGACAGGCCCAGGACTGCAGCTCTTTTGGAAGCCAATCTTCTGTGTTCTCTCCTGGAGCAAAATTCCGTGAGACGTAGTAGCCTGCACAAGGCTCGACCCAAAACCCAGGTTAACAAAACCTGGTTCCTTTATCCCCCCAAACATATCTCTGCCAAAATAATCCAATCCTATTCTGGTTTAATATGATAGCCTGGCCTGCCAAATAGTAGTAGTAGTAGTAGTGGTGGTGGTGGTAGTAGTAGTAGTAGTAGTAGTAGTAGTAATAGTAGTAGTAGTAAAGTTGGAAGGGATCTTGGAGGTCATCTAGTCCAACCCCCTGCTCAGGCAGGAAACCCTATACCATTTCAGACAAATGGCTGTCCAGTCTCTTCTTAAAAACTTCCAGTGTTGGAGCATTCACCGTTTCTGGAGGCAGGTGGTTCCACGGGTTGATTGTTGTAACTGTCAGGAAGTTTCTCCTTAGTTCTAGGTTGCTTCTCTCCTTGATGAGTTTCCATCCGTTGCTTCTTGTCCTGCCTTCAGGAGCTTTGGAAAATAGCTTGACTCCCTCTTCTTTGGGGCAGCCCCTGAGATATTGGAAGACAGCTATCATGTCCCCCATCATCCTTCTCTTCATGAGACTAGACATTCCCAATTCCAGCAACCGTTCCTTATATGCTAATGTGGGACAATTCTTGGGTTCTCACCACACCAGAGTCTTTGGCGCTCTCTGAGCACGGTGGTTTGCTTGAGTTGGAGGGTTCTTGCAATTTTAGTTATTGGGTTAATTTTAATCCTTATTTTCCTGATATCCTCTCCTGATTTGCTCTTCCTGTTCCCAGGCTGTTCTCTCCCACTCGCCCACCTGCTCGTTACACTTCTGGTTTGTGATCCAAACCTGGAAGGAATCCCGTTGTGTGGGCGTCAATGTTGCTATCCCGTTGTTCATTTTAACCAAGGAGGATACTGCTTTACTAGGTGTCAATGGAGATGCTCAGTCATCCAAGTCACAGGTCAAAGGCCACTCTTTCAAAGACAGCAAGGTCCACATTTTGGACAGAGAGGACCACTGGTTTGAAAGAGGGTCAAAGAGGCCATCAAGGTCAAAACTGATCAGCCCTCCCTCAATGGGGGGGATAGGACATCGTCTATCTCCAGTCTACCACACAGTCCTTTCAGCAGTCCCAAGAAGGCTCCACCTCTGTTTGCACCACTCAGGTGACCCTGAGGACACAGGTAAACCTCCAGGTGGCCTCAACAACTCTCCAAAAGGATGCAAATGACCAGCTGTCTGCAAGGAATAAATAATAAATCCTTCCATTCCCCACCATCCAGTCACAGCTGAAGAAGCTTCTTGGATGAGAAGCGAAACGTCTTCAAAGAAAAACAAGGTAGTCCAGTTGCCTCCTGGAAAAAACACCACTGGGACATGCTTTACTAGGTCTGTACCCATTGCCCATAATCCTAAACCAGAAAATGAAACGCGGCGTCATTGGTTAATCAGATGTCGGGAAATGGATCTACCCAACACCGTCCCATAACTCAACCTCGTGTAGCATCCCAAGACCCAGCTTTGCCTCTGTGGCAATATTTAGAGTTGGGGTAGGTAGAGTCTACATTGGCCCCATCCGGCAATCGGTAGGAACTTGGGGGTCAACTTCCCCACTTCAGGCTAAGGCTGAAGGTTCGAGTCAGGGGCAAGTCATCTACGTGTCAAAGTGATGGATGTCTCCTGCGGTCACCTCTCTGTTGACTTCGGGGGCTGCTTTATATAGGCTGTGAAACGAAGAGGTGAGAAGGAGATTTATTTGTCCCTGCGGCATTGGAGTTGCTTGTTAGGTTAAACGTGCTGATTTCCTGGTACAAAAGCGCTTGTTAAATGGATCGCCCTGGAAGGTCTTCCCCACCCCCCAGCCCACCCCAGGGATCTATCCGTCTTCTGTTATCGCCATTTCTGAAGGGCTAAGCAAGAAAAAGCAGGCCAGCGAATCAAGAAGAGTCAGCTGCAGAGGTGAACCTCATCGGACAAACTGCTCCCGGAGCACGTGCTTCCCTCCTTTCCTTCCTTCCTTCCTTCCTTCCTTCCTTCCTTCCTTCCTTCCTTCCTTCCTTCCTTCCACCTTTTCTTTCTTTCTTCCATCCTTCCTTCCTTCCACCCTTCTTTCCACCCTTCCTTCCTTTCTTCTTTCACCTTCTCTTTCTTCCTTTCTTCCTTCCTTTTACCCTTCCATCCTTCCACCCTTTCTTCTACCCTTCTTTCCACTCTTTCTTTCTTCTACCCTTCCTTCCACCCTTCCTTTCTTCTACCCTTCCTTCCTTCCACCTTTTATTTCTTTCTTCCATCCTTTCTTCCACCCTTCCTTCCTTTCTTCCACCCTTCCTCCTTCCTTCCTTTCTTCTTTCACCTTCTCTTTCTTCCTTCCTTTCTTCCTTCCTTTCACCTTTTCTTTCTTCCTTCCTTCCACCCTTTCTTCTACCCTTCTTTCCACTCTTTCTTCCTACCCTTCCTTCCTTCCACCCTTCCTTTCTTCTACCCTTCCTTCCTTCCACCCTTTCTTTCTTTCTCCCTTCCTTCCTTCCTTCCCTTCCTTTCTTCTGATGAGAGAAAGGGCTTAGCTCTTTCCTTCCTTCTTTTCACCCTTCCTTCCTTCTACCCTTCCACCCTTTTTTTCCTTCCTTCCATCCACCCTTCCTTCCTTCTACCCTTCAGTTCTGATCAGAGCTTAGCGAAAGTCTACACCTGGCCAGCTTTTAAAAGCCCCTGGGAACTTAGTAAGAAAACATCAGAGGATCCAAGACCACTGCAAAAACCGTTTTTCCAGAGGTGTGGGATCCCTATCTTTGAGTAAAAAAAATAAATTTAATGTCTGATATATAAATAAATAAATGATTACCTTCTTCAGGCTAACCAAGGAGACCCACAAAGTTCACCCCTCCCTGTGAAGAAATAACGCCTGACCTTATTACAAAAGGATTCCTTTTGGAATTAGCTGGTGAATGTTAATCCCAAAATTCAATATACAATTTTCCAAATCAAATATGATGAGTTGCACAAACAAACAAAAAATATCCGAGCTGGGGGATTTTATCAGTATAATCTCAGATTTTTTTTTAATTATAAAAAGATTAATATTTGGTTAGCATAAATGCCTTCCTTTAAGAGAAGGAAGAGGATGCTTTGCAAAATCGAACGCTATCCAATTGCAAAATATGAAATGATTAAATGTAGCATTTTAAACTCGACTGAACTTAACGCTACTTGAACGTGCCTAAAAATCCGGCACGTTGCAGACAGAGCCAATAGCAATTACTACAGGGGAAAGCAATTAATTACGAAAATGGACACATTTACAGTTTCCCTTTTTTTTTTCCAATAGGAAGATTAAGTATTATTTCCAAATCCCTTCTTGCAAAGAAGACGCTTCTGCCTTGGTCTGGTGCAATTCTGAGCTGCAATTCAAAAGCCGTAAATTATTTTCTCGCACAATAAAACCAGGGGAGGCAACGGCCAGCGGAATTATGGAGCTTATCTTGAGAAATTTCCTTCAGAAATTAGAGAGCTGCCAATATTCCAGGACTTGGAAAGGAGTTAGATTCACAACTCAGCTGGTGGTTTCTGCCAAGCGGTCTTCAGGCGTGGAAGGATGGGATGGAAATTTCAAAACGGAAACATTTGGGGCGCTTCTGCCCTGCGGTGGTCAAATATGGTTGTCCAAGGAGTGAACAGAGTACCAAAATGGGAAGGGACCTCCAAAGTCTTCTAGTCCAGCCTCCTGCCCAAGCAGGAGACCCTAGAGCAGTGGTTCTCAACCTGTGGGTCGGGACCCCATTTGGGGTCGAACGACCATTTCACGGGGGTCGCCAAACAACACAGTCCGCCATTTTTCCCCCCTTTTCTTTGGCCATGCCCCTGGCACCCGGTGATGTATAAGTGGTTGGGGGTCACCACAACCACTTATTATGGGGGGGTCGCGGCATTAGAATTGTATTATGGGGTCGCGGCATTAGAAAGGTTGAGAACCACTGCCCTAGAGCATTCTTGACAAATGGCTGTTTCTTCTCAAAAACCTCCAGTGTTGAAGCACCCACAACTTCTGGAGGGAAACTGTTCCACTGCTTAATTGTTTTATTGTTAGGAAGTTTCTCCTTAATTCCAGGTTGCTTCTCTCCTTGGTTAGTTTCCACCTGTTGCTTCTTGTCCTGCCTTCAGGGGATTTGGAGAATAGCTTGACTCCCTCTTCTTTGGGGCAGCCCTTGAGATACTGCAACCCTGCTATCCTGTTCCCCTCGTCCTTCTTTTCATTAAACTAGACATCCCCAATTCCAGCAACCGTTCCTTATGTTTTAGCCTCCAGTCCCCTGATCCTCTTTGTTGCTCTTCTCTGCCCTCTTTCTAGAGTCTCAACATCTTTTTTACATCATGGTGACCAGAACTGGATGCAGGATTCCAAGATCTCCTCAGCAAAGTGATTCTGTTCTTTTCTCCCAAGACTTTTTTTAAGCCAGATGTGGATCAATGAGAAGGCAAGAAACCTTGTGGGTTGACAACAAGAAAAATTAACAGGCCCTTGAAGCAAGGAAGTTCACACAGATCATAAAACAACTGGGCAGTTTTAGTGTCTTGGTGACACGTTTAGAACCAGGAGAGCAGAAGGAGAAAAAATGACTAGCTATGCCCAGTTCCTGCAACCCGACTTTGTATGTTTCAGCCGCCAGTCCCCTAACCATCCTTGTTGCTCTTCTCTGCACTCTTTCCACAATTGTTCTTTAGCTCTGTGTTCCTTCTGACTGGGGGTGAGAATGAGGGAAAGTGATAGCCGGCTGTCTGTCCTGGTTCTAGCGAGGGTCATCTCTGATTTTGGCTGGAGTAGCCCTCCCCCTGGGCAGAGCTAGTGCTCAACCCAAAGTTCTTCTGGACTTGTAGCTCCTGCTTTGGGAGCAGATGCCAGCTGTGGCCAGCTGCGGCCAGGGGGAGCGGTGCACGGATTCATCTTTCAGCCCTGGACCAGGAGGGCTTGCTCAAGAGTTATGAACACCCTGCTCATTTCTCAGTTAGATTACTGGAATATGTTCTTGAAGGCCATCCAGGAAAGACAACTGGTGGAAAGTGGCAGCAGGCACAGTGCCAGACCTTCTATGGTCCCACCCTTACTCTACCTATGGGCCTGCAGAATTAAAATCAGCCACTGGATATTTTCCAGCTCTCGGCTGCTGCCCCATGTCAAGCTGAGATGCTATCAAATGTTGGAATCTGTTCATTTTGCTATACCCATGACCACTCATGGAATGTCTGATGCATTGACAATTGGACACATCGTGGAAAATATAGGGACTGGAGGCTAAAACATAAGAAGAACGGTTGCAGGGATTGGGTATGTCCAGTTTAATGAAGAGAAGGATTAGGGGTGACATGATAGCAGGGTTCCTATATCTGAAGGGCTCCCCCAAAGAAGAGGGGATCAAAGGATTTTCCAAAGCACCTGAAGGTAGGACAAGAATCAATGGATGGACGCTAATCAAGGGGAGAAGCAACCTAGAACTAAGGAGAAATTTCCTGACAGGGAGAACAATTAAGCAGTGGAACAACCTGCCTCCAGAAGTTGTGGATGCTTCACCACTGGAGGTTTTGAAGAAGAAATTGGACAGCCATTTGGGGGGTCTTCTTGAGCAAGAGGCTGGACTAGAAGACCTCCACATTCCCTTTAATTCTGTTATATTTGGGGAAATTTCAACACCAAATCCAAAGATACCCCTCTTTTTCAGCCCGGATCATCCCTGTTTTGCTGATGGCATCCAGGATGGTGTTGGGTCATCTCGCCCTGGTTGAGGGATGCCTTGGGAGCAGATGTGTGATCCCCAAGAAGCATCTGCCGTGACTCACATCTTAACCAGCTCGGCCCTCGCTTTCTGAATGTTACAGGGATGCCTCTTAGCTTCCATTCACACGGCTCTAAGTTGCCCTCTTCCCAACCCACCATTTGGAGAGATCTTGCTTCAAAACAAATCTCTGTTTACAGCAGCCGCCTGGGTGAATCCAAACATCTTGATTGCTTTCAGATTGCTCTGCTCTCTCTCGCCTCAGATGCCCTGGAAGCCGTGTGCTTAAGATAGACGGCTCAACCAGGAGGCCCTGGGGAGGCGATTTTGGGTGACTGCTCCTGGAGTAAGCCTCTTCCAGGATGCTCTCTTCGAGAGAGACCTTGACTGGAGACAGTCCCGCCGGGTGCCACTCTTGGTCAACAACCATCTGCAAGCCGGAGCCGGTGCACAGAATCGTCCTGTGAGACGTGTCAGTGGCCAAGGGTTATGGGGCAAATCCACCTGTGGCCCAGCTGGAGAAAAAGGGACTCCCTCGGGAGAGTGGGTGCAATGAGAGCCAGTTTGGCCTAGTTCAAGAGTAGGCAACCTTGGCTCTTTTATGACTCGTGGACTTCAACTCCCAAAATTCCTGAGTCAGCATGGGGGAACTATGGCCCCTTCATGACTGGTGGACTTCAACTCCCAGAATTCCTCAGCCAGCGTGGCTCAGTTGGAAACCTCTCCCTTTCCCCTCAGCATGGCTGGCTCAGGAATTCTGGGAGTTGAAGTCCACCAGTCATAAAAGAGCCAAGGTTGCCTACCTCTGGCCTAGGCCTAGGCCGCTTTATGACTCATGGACTTCAACTCCCAGAATTCCTGAGCCAGCATGGGGGAACTATGGCCCCTTCATGACTGTGGACTTCAACTCCCAGAATTCCTCAGCCAGCCTGGCTCAGCTTGGAAACCTCTCCCTTTCCCCTCAGCATGGCTGGCTCAGGAATTCTGGGAGTTGAAGTCCACCAGTCATAAAAGAGCCAAGGTTGCCTACCCCTGGCATAGGCCTAGGCCGCTTTATGACTCGTGGATTTCAACTCCCAGAATTCCTGAGCCAGCATGGCTCAGCTTGGAAGCTTCTCCCTTTACCCTCAGCATGGCTGGCTCAGGAATTCTGGGAGTTGAAGGTTGCCTACCCCTAGCCTAGTGGCAAAGGCACCAGGCTAAAAACCCGGACACAGTGAGTTATAGTGCCACCTTAGCCACAAAAGCTGGCTGGGTGACTTTGGGCCAATCACTAGGAGACGGTACGTTCTAGTCCTGCCTTAGGCATGAAAGCTGGGTGACTTTGGGCCAGTCCCTCTCCCTCAACCCAGCCCACCCCACAGGGTTGTTGTTGTGGGGAAAATAGGCGAGTATTGGATATGCTGGATATGTTCACCACCTTGAGTTATTTTCTAAAAATAATAAGGGCAGAATAGAAATATATAGCATCCTAATCTAATGATCGAAAATTATTTATTCAAGAAATTTATATAGCCACCCAACTCACAAATGTTACTCTGACTGACGCACGATACCTGAAAACACTAAATGTCATAAAACCCAAAGTAAAAAGAGAAAAACGTAAAGATGAAGATTCAAGACAGCAGGAGAGACCCCTCCCTCACTTAACATCACTCCAGCCTCTTCTCAGCCTCCCCCCACCCCCGGGAACCTGCAAGGCCGTTGAGAAAAGCATGTCTTTTTAAAATATAATTTGCATTAAAACTTTTTTAAAAGAAAATTAAAAACTAACCCACACTTAATATAAAGAGGAAAAGAAAGCAAAAACGAAGCTCCTCCCCCCTCCCTCCTTCTCCTCCCCCTCCTCCCCCTCCCTCTCTCCCTCCTCCTCCCCTCCACCTCTCTCCCTCCCTCCCTTCTCCTCCCCCTCCCTCCTTTCCTCCTCCTCCCCTCCCTCCTTTCCTCCTCCTCCCCTCCTCCTCCCTCCCTCCCTCTCTCTCCCTCCCTCCTTTCCTCCTCCTCCCCCCTCCTTTCCTCCTCCCCTCCTCCTCCTCCCTCCCTCCCTCTCTCCCTCCCTCTCCCTCCCTCCTTTCCTCCTCCTCCCCTCCCTCCTTTCCTCCTCCTCCCCTCCTCCTCCCTCCCTCTCTCCCTCCCTCTCTCTCCCTCCCTCCTTTCCTCCTCCTCCCCCCCCTTTTCCTCCTCCCCTCCTCCTCCTCCCTCCCTCCCTTTCTCCCTCCTCTCTCTTCCTCCCTCCCTCCTTCCTCCTCCTCCCCCTCTTCCTCCCCCTCCTCCTCCCTCTCTCCCTCTCTCCCTCCCTCCTCCCCTCCTCTCCCTCCCTCCCTTCCTTCTCCCCCCTCCCTCCTTTCCTCCTCCTCCCCCTCCTCCACCTCCCTCCCTTCCTCTCTCCCTCCCTCCTCCTCCACCTCCTCTCCCTCCCTCCCTTCTCCTCCCCCTCCCTCCTTTCCTCCTACTCCCCCTCCCTCCCTCTCTCCCTCCTTCTCCCCTCCACCTCCCTCCCTTCCTCCTCCTCCTCCTTCCCTCTTCCCTCCCTCCCTCCTCCTCCCCTCCTCCTCCTCTCTCTCCCTCTCCCTCCCTCCCTCTTCCTCCCCCTCCTCTCCCTCCCTCCCTTTCTTCTCCTCCCCCTCACTCCTTTCCTCCCCCCTCCCCCTCCCCCTCCTCCTCCCCTCCACCTCCCTCCCTCCCTTCCTCCTTCCCTCTTCCTCCCTCCCTCCCTTCCTCCTCCTCCCCCTCCTCTCCCTCCCTCCCTCTCCCTCCCTTCCTTCCTTCTCCTCTCCTCTCCCCTCCCTCCTTTCCTCTTCTTCCCCCTCCTCCACCTCCCTCCCTTCCTCTCTCCCTCCTCCTCCCTTCCACCTCCCTCCCTTCCTCCTCCTCCTCCTTCCCTCTTCCTCCCTCCCTTCCTCCTCCTCCCCTCCTCCTCCTCCTCCCTCCCTCTCTCCCTCTCCCTCCTCCCTCCTCCTCCCCCTCCTCTCCCTCCCTCCCTTTCTTCTCCTCCCCCCTCACTCCTTTCCTCCTCCCCCTCCCCTCCTCCTCCCCTCCCCTCCCTCCTTCCTTCCCCTTCCCTCTTCCTCCCTCCCTCCCTTCCTCCTCCTCTCCCTCCCTCCCTCCTCCCTCCCTTCCTTCCTTCTCCTCTCCTCTCCCTCTCCCCCTCCCTCCCTTCCTCCTCCTCCTCCTCCTCCCCCCTCCCCCCCTCCTCCCTCCCTTCCTCCTCCTCCTCCTTCCCTCTTCCTCCCTCCCTCCCTTCCTCCTCCTCCCCTCCTCCTCCCTTCCTCCTCCTCCCCTCCTCCTCCCTTCCTCCTCCTCCCTTCCTCCTCCCTCCATCCCTCTCTCCCTCCTCCTCCTCCCAACAACAACATTAAACGTTGCTAAGTGAATCTGGTTTCCCCATTGGCTTTGCTTGACAGAGGATCCCAAAAGGGGATCACATGACCCCGGGACGCTGCAACCGTCATAAATACGAGTCCGTTGCCAAACGTCTGAATTTTGATCATGTGACCCTGTGGGACGCTGCAGCGGTTGTAAGTGTGAAAAACGGTCACTTATTTTCAGCATTGTTGTAACTTTGAACGGTCACTAAACAGACTGCACCCGCCTGCCTTTTGCGATCTCAAACAGAACCTTTGTCAAATGATGTGTCATTTGTCCACGATGCCGGAAAACTGACCTAGAATGTGTAAATCTATGTGAGGAAGGCGAACAAAATGGAGATTGTATCCTGCTTGGGGGGAGACGTTAAAAAAAAGGTAAACGAATGGACTCAAATATCCAAATATTTCAACGACGAATATTCAACCGAAGCTGGAACTTTTCTTGCAATCGTTTATTAGTTGCAGTGGTGATGCGTCTTTCCTTTTCCCAAAAGCTGGAGGCAATTTCTTTGGTTCCTCACCCTCCTTTAATCTCATGGGAATCCTCTGAGACAGGCAGGTGGAGAAGACGCAACAGGGCGTCCATCTCCTGCCCCAGCCCTGCAGTCCTGGCCTGGCCCACTTTGGCAAGGTTGCCTTCATCCTTTCAGCCCCCCGTCCTGTTTTCCCCACCTATCGGCTCCCACGTGTCCCGCAAAGCGCTAAAGATGCTCGGGTCCAATCAAAGCAGACCTTGATCGTGTTCTAGACCAGTGTTTCCCAAACTTGACCATTTTAAGGCATGTCTAGTTTAATGAAGAGAAGGACGAGGGGGGACAGGATAGCAGCCTTCCAGTATCTCAAGGGCTACCCCAAAGAAGAGGGAGTCAAGCTATTCTCCAAATCCCCTGCAGGCAGGACAAGAATCAACAGGTGGAAACTCATCCAGGAGAGAAGCAACCTGGAATTAAGGAGAAAATTCCTAACAATGAGAACAATTAAGCAGTGGAACAGTTTTCTTCCAGAAGTTGTGGGGGCTCCATCACTGGAGGTTTTCAAGAAGAGACTGGACAGCCATTTGTCTGGAATGGTGGAGGATCTCCTGCTTGAGCAGGGAGTTAGACTAGATCACTAGAAGATCTCCAAGGTCTCTTCCAACTGTGTCATTCTGTATCAGGACTAGGGGTGATAGTGTTTGACAAACTGCCATAAAGATGAGGGGGGTCAACCTATTCTCCAAAGCACCAGAAGAAGGCAGGACAAGAAGTAGCGGATGGAAACTCATCAAGGAGAGAAGCAACCTGGAACTAAGGAGAAACTTCCTGACAGAGAGAACAATTAACCAGCGGAACCACCTGCCTCCAGAAGCGGTGAATGCTCCAACACTGGAAGTTTTTAAGAAGAGACTGGACAGCCATTGGTCTGAAATGGTTGAGGATCTCCTGCTTGAGTAGGGGGTTGGACTAAAAGACCAGCACCAATATGATTGATTGAGATGATGGACTTCAGGAAACGCAAGCAACTCGGAGGTACGCTTAACCACCTGAACCGCAATTGTTCCCAAGAAGGTTGTGACCTAAAAACCAAAATTCCCGAACCAATCTGCCTTCATCTTGGGGGAATGTTATACTTCCCATTTTCAAAAACAAGAAAAAACAAGTTTTTAGCCAACGTTATCTTCCCAAAACTTCTCAAAACCCAGTGCAGTTTTGAGGATCCAACCTTCTGAACAGCCGTGATGCCGGAATTGCCTGTGGAGTCTTGTTCAAACCGGAGCTTGATCCAGGGCTGTGTCCCTCAACAGGATTAGATTAGGAGATGTTGGCAGGGCTTGTGAAGCCTTCAGGAGGTCCCTGGGGGGAAGGAGAGGATGGTTCCTTTGTCTTCCTAATCAGGAAATTAGGGATGCCTAGAGTGCGATCATATCCATGGACCCAAAAGGGGTGGAACCTCGGCATTCTTCAGCTCCACTCATTCCGAGGGGGCCTCCGGTGAAGAACCTCAACGGGACCTAAGATGGGTGAAGTGCTTCCAGAGTTGCCTTCGGGTGGTGTCCTTTAGGGCCCCCACGTGGCTGTTGTATTCTGCAGACTGCCATGCAGACGGATGGTCCTACAGAGGAAGGGTCTTGAATTCTGGGAGTTGAAGTCCACAAGTCTTAGGGTTGCCCAGTTTCAAGACCTCTGCTCTAGAGCAAAGAATGAATGTTTATTTTGTACACGGGGAAGATATAAAGCAAATTAACCACACCGATGTTCTGATAAAGCTGGCCAGGTAAGACAGGCTTTTTATTTAGCCAGCAGCTTCAGCCAGAGACATGAGCTGGATTTATCTTCCATGTGCATGGAGAATCGCCCCGAAATTCTGCCCAGAAATGCCCAGGTCTCCCGCTTGGCACCGTAAATTAATTTCCATCCGTGTAACCCAACAGCTTTAGGTGAGTCTGAAGGGCCCATGATTCAAAAGCCAGGAAAAGAGAGAGGGGGGGGGAAAAACCTGAAGAAATTTACGAGGTGTTGGTTCTGATAAATCCTGAAGAGCAGATTTAAAAAGAAAAAGAAAGAAAGAAAGAAAAAGAAAGGGCAGCGACAAAGATGAGGAATGGATTTATCCGCTTGGAGGAAAGCCAGATGCCTTGGCTGAAGTTTATGTTCTCCTCTCTCTCTCTCTCTCTCTCTCTCTCTCTCTCTCTTCCCTACAGGCACCTTTCCGTTTTGGAATCTTTGGGGGGGAGGGAGGGGCAGACTGGAATCCTAGGATCTTTTGCCCATGGAAGTCAAGTCCCTGCAGGGGGAGACGGGGAGGAGGAAGGGGAGGGGAGGCAGCAGAGGGAAGGGGGAGGGGAGGGAGAGAAGGGAGAAGGGGAAGAGGGGAAGGGGAGGGGAGGGAAGAGGAGGGGAGAGGGGGAGGGGAGAGAAGGGGAAGCAGTGGAGGGGAGGGGAGGGGAAGTGGAGCAGAGGGGAGAGGAGGGGAGAGGGAGGGGGAAGGGGAGGGAAAAGGAGGGGAGACAATGGAGGGGAAGTGGAGGGGGGAGGGGAGAGGGGGCAGGAAGAGGAGGGGAGGGGAGGGGAGGCAATGGAGGGGAAGTGGAGGGGAGGGAAGAGGGGAGAGGGGGAGGGAAGAGGAGGGGAAGGGAAGGGGAGGGAAGGGGAGAGAGAGAAGGGGAAAGGGAAAAGAGGGAGAGAAGAGGAGGAGAGAGGGAGAGGGAGTGAAGAGGAGAGGAGGCAGTGGAGGGGAAGAGGAGGGGAGAAAGGGAAAGAGAAAGAGGGGAAATGGAGGAGAGGGGAGGGGAGGGGGAGAAGGGGAGGGGAAGGGAGAAGAGGAGGGAAAAGGAGGGGGAGGGGGAGGGGAAGGGAGAGAGAGAGAGAGAGAGAGAGAGAGAGATGAGAGGGAATTAGCCATAAAGGACAAGGGACTCAGCCAGGTCAACCTAAGTGCAAAAAGGCTTCTTCTACTGAGGGGGGAGGCAGTTACAGCTCCCACCTCCCACCTGATCGGGCTCTTGACTCGCTTCCCAGGAGGAGAAACGGCTCAGCCCGGCCGGTGCCTATGAAGGGCTCACAGGTGTGTTTTTCTCCCGTTCTCCCAGTTGCTTTCAACATCAGGAAGGGGAAAGTCGGATTGCGCAGCCGGCCCAATTCCAGGTGACTCAGGCTGAGCCAGGGAAAGTGTGGCGTTGTTGTTTTCCTTCCTCCTCTTGCCCGCGTTGAGAGGTGAAAGGAGCAGCTGCCAACTTCTCCGGAGATGAAGATCAGGGCTGGCCCGAGGACACCTGCAAGAAGAAATTCTGGCTCCACGTCTGGGTGGGGTGGGAAGCCACAAAGCCCGG
Organism: Crotalus tigris; assembly: GCF_016545835.1. NCBI lineage: Eukaryota > Metazoa > Chordata > Lepidosauria > Squamata > Viperidae > Crotalus > Crotalus tigris. The sequence goes on from NW_024100685.1 coordinate 872,024, forward strand.
ACCGGTTGAGGAGTGGTAGCCCAACCGTCCTGCCCCTTTCGGTTAGCAGGTGCTCAGAGACACGCTCGGTTTCTGCTTGGATTCCTGTGTGAAAGGAAGGGAAGGGAGAGCGAGGTTGCTCAAGGTTGGGATCGTCTGCCTGGTCTCCTCCGGCACGTGAGAAGGGGCAACGGCAGAGGGTGCCCTGCAGCAGAGCTCGGCCCCTCCTTGGTGCGACTTCTAATCCGAGGCGTGCCTTCCTCCCAAAGAGCTGGGTTTTCACTCAACACCCTAAGTGGATTCTCAGATTTGCCTACAAACGAGGGGAAACACCACCTAATCCAACGGGAGAAGTTGTCTCAACGGCCACAAAGAAATGCGAGCCAAGTTGAATGCCACCCAGGCTTTGCTTCTTCCGTGAACGTGTGTCTTGGATCATCCCACTTAAGTGTGTTGGCTGACCAGCCAGTGTGGGGTCCTTGGTGGCTCTCTGAGCTTGTGTAGGAGAAGCAGTGACAGAAGCTGGGGGTGGAGTCAAAAGAGGGATCAGCCTAGAATCCGTACATAGCCACAAACAAAGTCAAAAACCTCCCTTGAATTCTGTTGACCCTCATCTAACGGCAAGCAGGGGCTGGCCGTGAGTTGAGAAGATTCCTGGGAGGGAGGGAGGGAGGGAGGGAGGGAGGGAGGGAGGGAGGGAGGGAGGGAGGGAGGGAGGGAAGGGAGGAAGGAGGGATATGGAGGGAGGGAGGGAAGGGAGGAAAAGGATGGAAGGCAGGGAGGCAGGGAGACAGGGAGATGGGGAACGAGAGAAAGGAGATACATAGAAGAGACCTTCATGCCTTGTAAGATGGAAGAAGGAAGGAAGGAAGGAAGGAAGGAAGGAAGGAAGGAAGGAAGGAAGGAAGGAAGGAAGGAAGGAAGGAAGGGAGGGAGGGAGGGAGAGAGGGAGGGAGGGAGATGTGAAACAAGAGGAAGGAGATACGTAGAAGAGACTTTCATGCCTCGTAAGATGGAGGAAGGAAGGAAGGGAGGGAGGGAGGGAGGGAGGGAGGAAGGGAGGGAGGGAGGGAGATGGGAAACGAGAGGAAGGAGATGTGTAGGCGAAGATGGCAGAACCTGGGGAGGAGTCAAAAGAGGGATCAGCCCAGAATCCCTACGTAGCCACAAACCAATTAAATACAGCCCCCCCCCTTGAATTCTGTTGACCCTTATCTAACTTCAAACAGGTGCTGACCATGAATTGAGAAGTTTCCTGGGCATTTATTAGTCGGAACTTCACGTCTGAGCCTGGTCTTTTGGAGCACCGCAGTTCGGTTGTTTCCTGGCAGGGCCTTCCTTAGCCATCTAGGGAACCTCGTCAGTGGTAGAAGGGGCGAGGGGTTTACTCTCCGTTTGTGTGCAAGTGGCTTGCAGCATTGGTGGGCGTCTTCTTGGCGGCTCCTTGACTAGGCTGCAAGAAACAAAAGAGAATCCTTACGAATCCACTCCAACAACAACAACAAAAAATGTCTTGCGTGCCAGGAGGTGTGATCTGTGTCATCAAAGGAAAGAAGCCACTGAGTGGCTTAACGATAGCAATCACAGTCATGGGGATAATGGTTAAAACATCCTGCAAGTTCGGAACCGTTTGGGGAAAGGCTGCATGAGAAATGGAGCAGGTGTGGGTTTGGACCCAGAGAAGTGAGCCTGGATGCGGAGGTGGGTTAAGATAGAAAGCCGAGTTGAACAGCTGGGAGTGGATCATCGTTAAGAGGCCGTTCCTGCAGTGGGGAAGGCTGTTGGAAACCCACAACCTTGCAACACTCCTGCCCCAGATCAGGAGAGCAAACCACAAAGGATCCTCTTAGGCAAGAACTCGCAATTCTGGACAAAAAGAACAGAGTTTAATCAGAATGGAGCTGGAAGGGACCTTGGAGTCTGCTAGTAGTCCAACCCCCTGTTCAAGCAGGAGACCTTCCACCATTTCAAACAGATGATTGTCCAGTCTCTTCTTAAAAACTTCCAGTGATGAAGCACCAACAACTTCTGGAGGCAGGCTGTTCCGCTGGTTAATTGTTCTCACTGTTAGGAAGTTTCTCCTGAATTCAAGGCTGCTTCTCTCCTGGATTATTTATTTATTTATTTATTTATTTATTTATTTATGAGACTTATATACCGCTTTAAGTGCAAGCACTCTCTAAGCGGTGTACACCAGTAAGCAATGTATATATATATATTTGTTTTCTGAGGTTTTCGCGGGTGTTTGTATGTAGGTCTTTGGTTGTTCGGGTTTTCTCCCGCGTAAAATTGGAAGTGTCTTGGCGACGTTTCGACGAAGTCCCATTCGTCATCTTCAGGCTGGTGTTTTCAGCTTTGTGCTTCGAGCAGCAATGCTGATCGAAGCACGAAGCTGAAAACACCAGCCTGAAGATGACGAATGGGACTTCGTCGAAACGTCGCCAAGACACTTCCAATTTTACGCGGGAGAAAAACCGAACAACCAAAGACCTACATATATATATATTATATATATATATATATATATATATATATATATATATATATATTTACATTGCCCCCAACAATCTGGGTCCTCATTTTACCTACCCCGGAAGGATGGAAGGCTGAGTCAACCTTGAGCCGGTGAGATTTGAACCGCTGACCTGCTGAACACAGTCAGCTAAAGTGGCCTGCAGCACTGCACTCTAACTGCTGCGCCACCTCGGCTCTTAATTAGTCTCCATCCATGGTTTCTTGCCTTGCCTTCTGGTGCTTTGGAAAATAGTTTCACACACACACACACCACACACACACCACACACACACACCACACACACACCACACACACACACACACACACACACACACACACACACATACACACCACACACACTTCTTTGGGGCAGCCCCTCAAACATTGGAATACTGCCGTCATTGTTGCTCCTAGTCCTACTCTAAATTCTATTTTATTTATTATTTTTATAGCTCTTTTTACAGTTTAACATTGGATTGTACTCTGCCCAGCACCCCTTGGGGAGGGAGATGGATGGTTCAACAATGTGAAAAAGAAGGAAATAAAACCAATAAGAAACAAAGACAAGATCCCACATTGCTTCACATCGAACACGTGGACTTTTGCAAAGTTGACGGAACTCAGCCCATCAAACAAGGAATGTCTCCATTTCTGGTCCTGACACGAAGGTTGCGGTTTTACTTATCCTCAGATGTTTTTGACATCAGAAAGGGCAGCCTTAGCCAAGAGTTGGCACCCCTGGCAAGGATTTTTAGGCAGGTACATTTGAACCTCACCTTGCTTCAGAAAACTTTTTACCTGATGCTGAAGAAACTATTTTAATGTTGAATCTTATTACGGCACCAAGGTTATTGGTTGGACAATATTGGAAGAAAGATTCCTTGCCTACTGTAGAAGAATGGTTACTTAAAGTTTCTAATTTAGCAGAAATGGCTAAAATTTCTGCTTCTTTGAAGGATCACTCACAAGAAAGATGCATCTCGGTTTGGAGAAGATGGATAAATTTTGTACAGAATAAATATGGGATAAGAAAGTATTAATTAGTTTTTGAATAACTTAAAGTTTAAAATGGGAATTATTTATATTGTTAATTATGTTTTTGTTTGAAATCTTTCTTTTGTATTTGAGTTAAAGTATTATAGGTTTTTTTTTCTTAGTTGGATAAGTTTTGTTAGAATTTGTTTGTTTGTTTGTTTTTTTAAACCCTGTAACCAGCTCTGGGAAGTAAGGGGGGAGGGTATGGAAGGGGGGAGGTAGAGGGGGATTTGATATTGTATTGTATCAAAATTTGTATAAAACCTTTCAATAAAAAAAAGAAAAAAGAAAACTTTTTATCTAAGGGCTCTACTTAATGTAATGAGAGGAGAGATCTGTGGGACAGTTTGAAGACCGTGTGGATGACCTCAAAATACATTTCCCATCATTTCAGAATAGCCACGCACAGACACTGAAAGTAAATTTAACAACAGAGAGAGAGAGAGAGATCTTGGATAGATTATATGGCAGGGCTCAAAAACATTGGCAGCAATAGAAAGAAAAAAAAATGTAAATTAATTCCAGAAGAGTCCCTTCTCTGGCAAAGAAATTCTCATACAATCCTTCTCCGCCCCCAATTATTTCATTGCTATCCAGCACGGACATTTATCCAAAGCTTTTACGGACTATAAACGTGTCTTTCAAATATCAATTTATCAAATAATTTATTGCACGACATCTTGGAGTAATCAAAAGGTAAAAAGGGCTCTTTCAGGTGGGGACATATGCTTCATGAATACCAGAACAAGGAACGCTGCCTACAAAAATATTAAGAAATAGCTCTTTTGTTTTGTTTTGTTTTTTGCAAAGGAGAGACTAGACCAGGGGTAGGCAACCTTGGCTCTTTTATGACTCGTGGACATCAACTCCCAGAATTCCTGAGCCAGCCACGCTGAGGGGAAGGGAGAGGTTTCCATGCTGAGCTATGCTGGCTCAGGAATTCTGGGAGTTGAAGTCCACGAGTCATAAAGAGGCCTAGGCCTAGGCCAGGGGTAGGCAACCTTGGCTCTTTTATGACTCGTGGACTTCAACTCCCAGAATTCCTGAGCCAGCCATGCTGAGGGGAAAGGGAGAGGTTCCCATGCTGAGCCAAGCTGGCTCAGGAATTCTGGGAGTTGAAGTCCACGAGCTGGCTCAGGAATTCTGGGAGTTGAATCCACGAGTCATAAAGAGGCCTAGGCCTAGACCAGGGGTAGGCAACCTTGGCTCTTTTATGACTCGTGGACTTCAACTCCCAGAATTCCTGAGCCAGCCCTGCTGAGGGGAAAGGGAGAGGTTTCTAAGCTGAGCCATGCTGGCTCAGGAATTCTGGGAGTTGACGTCCACGAGTCATAAAGAGGCCTAGGCCTAGACCAGGGGTAGGCAACCTTGGCTCTTTTATGACTCGTGGACTTCAACTCCCAGAATTCCTGAGCCAGCCATGCTGAGGGGAAAGGGAGAGGTTTCCAAGCTGAGCCAGCTGGCTCAGGAATTCTGGGAGTTGAAGTCCACGAGTCATAAAGAGGCCTAGGCCTAGACCAGGGGTAGGCAACCTGGCTCTTTTATGACTCGTGGACTTCAACTCCCAGAATTCCTGAGCCAGCCATGCTGAGGGGAAAGGGAGAGGTTCCCATGCTGAGCCAAGCTGGCTCAGGAATTCTGGGAGTTGAAGTCCACGAGTCATAAAAGAGCCAAGGTTGCCTACCCCTGGGCTAGATGTTATATAGGAGGTTTAATTGTTTGGATCTCCTTAAATTTTGGATAATGTGGAAATGAACTGATTCGTGATCTAGACAGTTATTTTTAACCGCACTTATTCGTCCTCTTCTCAAACTGATTTTTTACTGAAGGACTTTAATACTTTTTATTAATGGAGGAGAATGGTAAGAACAGCAAAGTCAATAAAGCATCTATTTGCTGTGAAAGATGTCACAACTTGCTCTGTTGTTTTGGTTGATTGCTCTCACTGTGGAAATTCCTCCTTAGTTCTAGTTGGTTCATTCCTTGATTAGTTTCCATCTGTTGGTTCTTGTCTTGCCTAAGTATCTAAGATTGTGTTTCGCAGCTACTGAGGTCTTCCAAGTAGATTAATGACGATATTATTTATTCAATCGTATCCGACTCTTAGCACTTCCATGGACCAGGTCTCTCCACATCTTCTAATCTTGCACTACTTGTTTGAGTTGTTCCCTGCTCCACCGCTGTGTTCTTTGACATCATGGGTTCCTTTCACCATTAACTCTTCCAAACAAAATTGCTTTCAAATGTCACAATCCTAAATCCTTAATCTCTACCTACACTGATACCAAATGGCACCAGTTTGGTTGGACCAACAAAAGAATCATTGACCTGCCACTCTCAAGCCTGGAACTCCACAAGCAATTCCATCCACAGATACATTGACCTACAATCATCTTACAAAATCCTCGGGATCCAAATCAACCGCACGGCCAACCAGAGGCAGCACCGACCTTCAACCATCCCGCGCAATCCCCCACTCCCACCAGCAGTTCACCTCCCAATCACCCTGGCCTGATGTGTCCTCCCCATCACAAGACCCATCGTAAGCCTCTCACTGATGACTCACCGCTGACCCATCCCAAGACCCTCACTCGACACACCCACACCTGAAGCCCTTATAAACAGAAGAACATCAACATCCCCTAAAGTCCGCTGAAGATGCTAGCTAGCCGGGTAACGAAAGGTTCGGAAACCAGCCCACAAGCTCGGAGAATGAACCTTCGCCCCCAAAATTGCTTTGACATGGCCAAAGTAAGGGAGAAGCAGTTGCGTGATTTTGCCTCCCAGTAGATTATTCACTGTGTTGACTGGCTTCCCATCCAGTCAACTTGTCCAAGTCATAACACCGAAGCCTGCCTTGAGGCTGATCTCTCCAACCTGTTTCTGAGAACCTACAAAGTGACTGAGAAATCAAGTTTGCCACCGATGAAACATGTTTTCCTGTCCAAGTGGCCTCATCCTGGCTGGTGCTCAGGCTCGGAGACGCTGGCTTCTTCCTCTGGGAAATGTGGGCCACTTATCCTCCATGGGCGAAAACTGATTCCACACCCTTCCCAGACCACAAACCGCCTAAGACCAAATAAGAAGAGACAAGTGCTTTAATTCCCAAGGATGGAGTTAAAGCACATGGCAATTACTCCTCGGGCTGTTGGAAACCAGAAGGGGGCTTGGCGGATGTTCAGGGGCCTAAAGCAACTTTCCCAAGAAAGGTCCTCCCTCACTCGCCATCTGGCAGGGTTGGAAAGATGGGTGGGTATTATTTCTGCGGCTTCCCATCTTCTCCCATCATCCCTTTCTCCACATCTCCTTCTTCCACTTCCCAGATCTACTTTTTCGGGAAACTGACAGGCGGATCACACCCAGATTTCATCTTGGAAAACCCCAAAACATTTACTGGATGATCCAGTCAAAGCAGTTTTGGGAACCATCAAGAAAGCCGAAGAGGTCTGGCCAAGCACCGGGACGAAAGGGAAATGAAATGTGTGTTTGGGGTGTTCCAAACTGCCCAGAGAGTGTCTGCTTTTGGGTGACTTAAACATGTAAATCAACCCACCTGTGGCCTGCCCATGCAGCATTTTGGTGGTGCCCCAAAGAGGAGGAGGAGGTCCACCTCTTCTCCAAAGCGCCTGAAGGCAGGACAAGAAGCAACGGGTGGAAACTAATCCTGGCGAGAAGCAACCCAGAACTAAGGAGAAACTTCCTGATAGTGAAGACAATTAATCAGGGGAATGTTTCCAGAGGTTGTGGGTGCTTCAACACTGGAGGTTTTTAAGACTAGACCTCCATTTGTCTGAAATTGTATATGGTTTCCTGCTTGAGCAGAGGGTTGGACTAGAAGATCTCCAAGGTCCCTTCCAACTCTGTTATTCTGCTAACCTCCTGTCTAAAGCCCCTGAAGGCAGGACAAGAAGCAACGGATGGAAACCAAACAAGGAGAGAAGCAACCTGGAATTAAGGAGAAATTTCCTAACCGTGAGGACAATTAGCCAGTGGAACCGCTTGCTCTGAGTTTGGTGGTTTTCTTGCAGATGTTTCATTACCCAAGTTAGAGAACATCATCAATGTCTCCAAGAAAACCACCAAGCTCAAAGAGCACCAAGGATCCCACAGTCTTCCTCCTCTACCTCCTCTTCCTCCTCCTCCTTTTCCTTGTCCTCTCTGCAAACCCTTCCTTCTAGCACTGATGATGTTACCTAATTGGGTCATGAAATGTCTGCAAGGAAACAACCAAGCTCAGAGAGCACTAAAGACCTCACAGTCCTCCTTCTCCTCCTCCTCCTCCTCCTCTGCCTCCTCTCCACAAATCCCCCTCTCTTCTAGCACTGATAATGTTATCTAGTTGGGTCATGAAAGGACTGGAAGGAAACACCCAAGCTCAGAGAGCACCAAGGACCTCACAGTCCTTTCCTCCTCCTCCTCTTCCTCCTCCCCCTCAAGCCCCACTCCCTTCTAGCAATTACCTAGTTGGGTAATGAAATGTCTGCAAGGAAACAATGGAGCTGAGAGAGCACCAAGGAGCCCACCGTTCAACCCTGAGCTGCAAATATTCTCATCAGCACTGATGATATTACCTAGCTGGGTCATGAAACGTCTGCAAGAAAGCAACCAAGTTCAGGGAGCGCCAAGGGTCCCACAGTCCTCCTCCTCCTCCTCTAACCCCCCCACCCTCCCTTCTAGCACTGATAATGCTCCCTAATTTGGGTAATGAAACGTCTTCAAGACAACAGCCAAGCTCAGAGACCACCAAGGACCCCTCCGACATCTTACTTCCTGGCTTTGGCTGGCTTCTCCCAACATGCTAGACCAGGTTAAATTGCAACTGGAGGTTTTGTGCCTCCGTGTATTGTGGGAAGTTGCTGTGACTTTCTGGATTTGCAAGGCCTGCTGATTCCAACTGAAGAGGATGATCAGTTTTCCAACAGGTCCTAGCCAGGATTCCTGGCAAACCACCAAACGCATTTCCCAACCCTTGAGATCAACAACCCACATAGCACAACAGTGATCAAATAGACCTGATCTTTCTCCTTCCAAAACATGTCAAGCCTCTTGTTATAGAAGCCTGGAGGAATTTAGCTGTCACAAGACCGGAGGCAGATCCTGGAACGTTAAAAAGGGGTCAGTAACTAACTTACCGGTTACGAGACGGAGGGTGGGGACACCCAGCTTACTTGAAAGGGAAATTTTGGATTTTCCCCCTGGCTCTGGGAACGGAGTCTTTTACCTTACTCCAGACCTGCTCCTGAATCACAAGTGAGCATTGAGTAAATACGTTTGCAAGTCACCCAAAGTATAAATGCTACAAAGAACTAAACCAGGGGTAGGCAACCTTGGCTCTTTTATGACTGGTGGACTTCAACTCCCAGAATTCCTGAGCCAGCTACGCTGAGGGGAAAGGGAGAGGTTTCCATGTTCAGCCATGTTGGCTGAGGAATTCTGGGAGTTGAAGTCCACAAGTCATAAAGTGGTCTAGGCCTAGGCCAGAGGTAGGCAACCGTGGCTCTTTCGTGACTGGTGGACTTCAATTCCCAGAATTCCTGAGCCAGCCATGTTGAGGAGGAAGGGAGAGTTTCCACGCTGAGCCATGCTGGCTGAGGAATTCTGGGAGTTGAAGTCCACGAGTCATAAAAGAGCCAAGGTTGCCTACCCCTGAACTAAACTGAGTAACACAATGACAGTTAACAATCTGCCTAAAATATTTTTTTCCTAAAATATCCTAACATTTTTGACTGATTAGCAGATCTGCTGGTAACAGAGAGCAGGAAAACATGCAAAATTTCTTCCGAGGGACTTGCAACACCTCCTTTTATGAATTGAACACTTTATTTGGCCCAAGTGTGATTAAACACACAAGGAATTTGTCTCCAGTACAGAAGCTCCGGATGATCAAAAGCTACGGATCTCTTCTTCAGCCTCAACTAGGGACAGATGAATCTGTCAAATTGAGTTTGGCTGTTTCTCGTTCATCCCTGCCTTCGTACATTGTTCTTCCTCCATTTACATACTTTAAAAGCCACACAATAAAGTAGATACTTTTCACATGCTTTTCTCCCAAGAGACATTTTTCCTCTAATACAACACATTTGTGGCATATTTTACAAACACGTTTAAAAAAATCTTCTCTACCCTTTCAACTTGGAGAGGAAAGAATAGGGTGTGTCTCAAGAACCCACCAGTTCCTGGACCCTTTTAGTTGGTCCATGAACGCTGGAAAATATCCATTTTGATGTGTTTGTCTCTTCCCACAGTGCACGGTGCCCACTCCTATGTTTGTCCATTCTCTAACTAGCGTTCAGGAGAGCCCAGTGAGTGATCGGCACAAGGGACCTTCCTCAAAGTTTGAGGTCCAATGACTCATTAACAGCAAGAATGCAACTATGGGGTCTTTAGTTCCCTCTGAGCTTAGTGGTTTTCTTGTAGTAGATGTTTCATTACCCAGCTAGGTAACATCATCAGTGCTAGAATGGAGGGGAGGAGGAGGAGGAGGAGGAGGAGGAGGAGGAAGAGGAGGAGGAGGAGGAGGAGGAGGAGGAGGAGGAGGAGGAGGAGGAGGAAAAAAACTGGGGTCTTTAGTTCTCTCTGAGCTTAGTGGTTTTCTTGTAGTAGATGTTTCATTACCCAGCTAGGTAACATCATCAGTGCTAGAATGGAGGGGAGGAGGAGGAGGAGGAGGAGGAGGAGGAGGAGCACTGATGATGTTACCCAGGTAGGTAACAAAACATCTGCAAGAAAACAAACCAGCTCAGACCCCACCGTTCAACCCTGAGCTGCCAATACTATATTCTCTGCTATTGGTAAGAATGCACCCCTCCTGTTTTCTTCTTAGGATTGTTTTTAATTTTTTCGTATGCCGCCCACATTTGCTGTAAGTTGGGTTGTCATACAAGGTGAACAAATGAGTGACTGAATGAACGAATGCATGAATGAACGAATGAATGAATGAAGAGTCTGTAAAGCCCCTCGCGCGCGAGAAACACGGCCTGCCCGACCGAGTGGAAGGCTGTTTCAGGGATGCCCCCCCCCCCCGAAGCCAAGGGCAAAATAAGATCTGAGAAAAGCAGAAAAGCTCCATCTGAGCCAGCCGTCCAGCCGCCCCATTTGGGCTTCCGTCATGCTCCGATTCTACTTGAATCCAGAGCCGTCCAGATGAGTCCAGGCCTACGGAGCAGGCCGCATCTGTTCCTCATTGGAAGCCCTTGTCGCCTTCAAGTCTCACCTTGCCTGCTCTTCCAAGGATGCCCCCCCCCAGACATTTTCCACTGGCCTTTTTTTCCACTGGGCCCCCCTCCCTCCTCCCTCCCTCCCTGAAAACGCGAGTTGAACTTTCGACTCCCCGTAAAATGGTTGGAGGGAATCCGTAATAGATCCCAGGAGACCCATTCCGTCTCTCTCTCTTCCCATTCCCTTCCAAGAGGGTTCTCGGCTCACTAAGTACCTCTTTGAGCTCTTTGACGCCAGTAGCACAAAGATCGGGGGGGGGGGGCACATCTCAAGCGTGAGGGGTGGGGGGGGGGAACCTAAGAGAATTTTCCTGGGCTGAGCTCCCCGTCTGTTCGGCTCAGATTCTCCAGTTGATGAAGCTGCAGTGCAAAAGCCACAAGGAAGTCCATGTTTTGGTCAGTTCACCTCCCAATACAGGTATTCCTCGACTTATGACCACGTCTTTCTCCTTCTGTCCTGGCCGCTTATTACAGAGGCACGACTGATAGCCTTTTAACAAACCGCATCGCTGTCTGGTTTGGTGGCAGCCATGCCTCAGATAGAAGGTCCATATAGAGCAGTGGTTCTCAACCTGTGGGTCGGGACCCCATTTGGGGTCGAACGACCATTTCACGGGGGTCGCCAAACAACGCAGTCCGCCATTTTTTTCCCCTTTTCCTTGGCTGTGCTACTCCCTTTTATTCTATTGGCTTTTGAAAGCCAATAGCATAGACCCTCTTGAATAGAGTCTAATTCTATTGGCTTTCAAAAGCCAGTAGGAATTGTCCAGGCTGTCTCTGCCCTGCTGAGCCCGCCAAAAGTCCCATTCTGCAAACGGTGCTGCACCAGTTGAGTAGTCCTCGACTTACGACCGGTTGGGGGTCGCAACATTAAAAAGGTTGAGAACCACTGAGGACAGCCGAGGAGATCATAGAAAGCTCGCTCCCTGGTGTTCAGGATGCTGCTTAGAAGCACTTATATGTGCTTAGAGCTCAAAGCTTTGTTAGAGACCCCCCACACATCCACTTTACAGTTTGTTTCTGTTTCTCCCCTCTGGGAGGAGGTTTTGAAGTATTTATAGCAGGACTACCCAATTCTGTAATAGCCGTGTTCCCTATGCCATCTGTCTGGTAAACTCTCAAGATTCATTTTTCTCGCCATGCACGTCTATACATAACCCGAACTAGACTGTGTTGTTTCTCTGTGTCATATAATATATGTGTGTATATGCCTAATTCTGTATTTATTTATTTTTGTCATGTTTATGTAGTGTATATCAGAGGTGGTGACCTTTTGAGAACTGAATGCAATGAAATTTCATTTTAATATATGTCGATTAGTGTACATTCAAAGCGACAACAAAATTATTATTCTATTCTATTCTGTTCTGTTCTGTTCTATATTCCATTTTCTATTATTTTCTATTTTCTATTTATTTTCTATTTTCTATTATTTTCTATTTATTTTCTATATTTTCTATTCTATTCTTCACCTGAGCCCAAGGTTGCCATTGCCAAGCTAGACAGTTGTTAAGTGAGTTTTGCCCCATTTACGACTTTTCTTGCCACAGTTGTTAAATGAATCACTGCAGTGGTTCAATTAGTCACTCGGTCATTAAGCGGATCTGGCTTCCCCCTTAGACTTTGCTTGTCATAAGGTCACAAAAGGGGAACCATGTGACCTCCAGGACGCTGTGACCGTCATAAATGTGAAGTCAGTTGCCAAGCGTCCAAATTTTGATCCCGTGGCCCTGGGGATGCTGCAACGGTCGTAAGTGTGAAAAATGGTCACAAGCCACTTTTTTCAGTGCCGTTGTAACTTTGAACGGTCACTAAATGAACTGTTGTAAGTCGAGGACTGGCTGTATTAGGAGTCCCCCCCCCTCCCAGAATCAGTGAACGCTGACCTAGATTCGCACATCTGGCCTAGTCTAGCGAGAAGCACCATCGACGGGAGCTCCAGTAAAAGGAGCACAATTGCACTAAGGACCTTCATCCCAGTTGATCCCTGGTGGGTGATCCTTCCAGCTTTCTCCTTAAAAGGATGCTTTGAAATAGAATTTGTTGGAATGACTCTTAAGGAAATTAACAGACTCTCCCAAACACAACACTGTTGTAAAAATAGAAGCACGGATAACCATTCGTAAGTCTGAAAACCTTTTCATGAGGAGTCTCCGCAACTACCCAGGGCCCTGCGTTCCATCATCTTCTGATGTAGATCCCCAAAGCTTCCCACAAGATTTCCTGGATGAGATGCCAACAGGACTTTCCAGAGGGAAGGTCACCCTTGAGGCCTCTTCTGAGACAGGCAACTGCAGAGGCCATCTCTTCAATCCTATTCTCCTTCATGGGAATCACGGGTGTCCATAGTTGAAGTCAAACAAGTCAAGAGGAGATCAACAAGGAGTTTGTTGAAGCCCACATCTTTTTATCCTATAGCAGGGGTTCTCCACCTGGGGGTCAGGACCCCATTTGGGGTCGAACGACCATTTCACGGGGGTCCCCAAACAACGCAGTCCGCCATTTTTTCCCCCCTTTTCCTTAGCTGTGCTACTCCCTTTTATTCTATTGGCTTTTGAAAGTCAATAGAATAGACTCTCTTGAATAGAGTCTCATTCTATTGGCTTTCAAAAGCCAATAGGAATTGTCCAGGCTGTCTCTGCCCTGCTGAGCCCGCCAAAAGTCCCATTCTGCAAACGGTGCTGCACCAGTTGAGTAGCCTTCGACTTACGACCGGTTGAATAGTCCTCGACTTACGACCAGTTGGAGGTCGCGGCATTAAAAAGGTTGAGAACCACTGTCTTATAGGGTCAGGGTTTTGATTGACTGGTGGGGTCCTGGGTGCCCTCTGAGCCAGATTGTTTTCTTGCAGATGTTTCATTGCCCAACAAAGTCATTTCATCAGTGTTAGAAGGTAGAACTTCACTCCCTTCTACCATTGAAGATGAGACCAAGTCAGATCATGAAACATCTGCAAGAAAACAGCCAAGCTCAGAGAGCATCAAGGACCCACAGTCCGCCTCCTCCTCCTCTTCCTCCTCCTCCTCCTCTCTGCAAACCTCGCTCCCTTCTAGCACTGATAATGTTACCTAGTTGGGTCATGAAACGTCTGCAAGGAAACAACCAAGCTCAGAGAGCACCAAGGACCCCTCACGTCAACCATGAGCCACAAATATTCTCCTCTATTTGATTGAATGGTTGTGGGTCTCATCCCCACTCTTTGATCCTTTCCCTGCAGACCCCTTTGGGCGCAGGGGAGAGTTGAGAGGAGGTCTCCTCCGTAGCTTGAGGGAACCCCCCAAATCGTCTCTCCTGGCCTTTCTCCTCACTTGAAGTGGATGGCAAAGACTTTCTGTGCCATCTCTGAAAAGGTTCAGAGAAGGGCAACTACGATGATCAAAGGCCTGGAGACTAAAAGCAGTTGCACGACTTGGATTTGGCTAGTCTAGAGAAAAGAAGAAACAGGGGAGACATGATAGCAGTCTTCCAATATCTGAGGGGCTGCCACAAAGAAGAGGGGGTCAAATTATTCTCCAAAGCACCTGGGGGCAGGACAAGAAACAATGGTTGGAAACTGATCAAAGAGAGAAGCAACCAGGAATTAAAGAGAAACTTCCTGATAGTGAGGACAATTAACCACTGGAACAACTTGCCACCAGAGGTTGTGGGTGCTCCATCACTGGAGGTTTTTAAGAAGAGACTGGGCAGTCACTTGTCTGAAATGGTGTAGGTTAGATGCTCGAGCAGGGGGCTGGACTAGAAGATCTCCAAAGTCCCCTCCAGTTCTATTCTATTCTATTCTATTCTATTCTATTCTATATTTCTATTCTATTCTATATTTATATTAGGATTAGGGTTACGTCACCATGAACTCGGGGAGCAAAATGGACATTGCCAACAAATTTGGAGTGCTTGGGTATGGTTAGGGAGGCACTGACTTTTCTAGGCTGCCCTATCTATGTTTCCTGGTAAAATACATGGGAAAATCCCATTGGAGGAAAATTCCACTTAGGGTTAGGGTTAGGTCACCATGAACTCATAGAGCAAAATGGACATTGCCAACAAACTCGGAGTGCTTGGGTATGGTTAGGAAGGCACTGACCTTTCTAGGCTGACGTATCTATGTTTCCTGGTAAAATACATGGGAAAATCCCATTGGAGGAAAATTCCACTTAGGGTTAGGGTTAGGTTACCATGAACTCATAGAGCAAAATGGACATCGCCAACAAACTCAGAGTGCTTGGGTATGGTTAGGTGGGCACTGACTTTTCTAGGCTGCCCTATCTATGTTTCCTGGGAAAATACATGGGAAAATCCCATTGGAGGAAAAATTCCACTTAGGGTTAGGGTTAGGTCACCATGAACTCATAGAGCAAAATGGACATCGCCAACAAATTCATAGTGCTTGGGTATGGTTAGGAGGGCACTGACTTTTCTAGGCTGCCCTATCTATGTTTCCTGGGAAAAGACATGGGAAAATCCCATTGGAGGAAAATTCCACTTATTCTATTCTGTTCTATATTTCTATTCTATTCTATATTTCTATTCTATTCTATTCTTATTTCTATTCTATATTTCTGTTCTGTTCTTCAAAAAGACCAAAC
This sequence comes from Crotalus tigris, assembly GCF_016545835.1. Lineage (NCBI taxonomy): Eukaryota > Metazoa > Chordata > Lepidosauria > Squamata > Viperidae > Crotalus > Crotalus tigris. Next base: position 887,352 of record NW_024100685.1, read on the forward strand.
TGAAAGTTTTAATCTCCTGAATGAAATGCGCTGCCTGGATGGCTGTGTCCCCATCTTTCATCTTTGCTCTTTTAATTCCTTAATTGGCATGACACAATTTTTTAAAAAAAAAAAAATCTAATGATGTGATTGCGTTTTTGTGTTTTTGATCTGGAAGTTGCCTTCGGGGTCCTCTTAGAACCAGGAGAGCACGGCTGAGGAATTATTCCTCAGTCCCTGAAAAGCTTTAGGAGTTTTCTGTTCAGGCAGAGAAGCCTTTTGAAGTGCGAAACACACGGTGAAGGAGACGGATTTTCTGGATTTTCAATTCCGCTGAGTAATTTTATCTTTTAGACCCTGCAGTGCTATTCATTAAGAAATAAGCCTTGGACTTACTCCAGTTCATTTAGTGACTGAAGTTACACTGGCACTGAAAAAAGGGACTGTGTTTCACACTTATGACCGTTGCAGCATCCCTTTTTGGTCACGTGATCAAAATTCAGACTCTTGGCAACCGACTCGTATTTTTGACGGTCGCAGTGTGTCCCGGGGGTGTCACATGACCTTCTGACAAGCGAAGTCTGTAGGGAAGCCAGATTCATTTTCCGACTGGGTGACTCACTTAACAACCACAGTGATTCACTTAACAACTGTAGCAAGAAACGTCGTAAAACAGGGCAAAACTCACTTAACAACTGACTTTCTTCGCAATGGAAATTTTGGCCTCAACACAGGTCCTACCTGTGTTTGTGTGTGTGTGTGTGTATGTGTGTGTGTGTGTGTGAGTGTGTGTGTGTGTGCCTGTGTAAATCAGGGGTAGGCAACCTTGGCTCTTTTATGACTCGTGGACTTCAACTCCCAGAATTCCTGAGCCAGCATGGCTGAGCTTGGAAACCTCTCCATTTCCCCTCAGCATGGCTGGCTCAGGAATTCTGGGAGTTGAAGTCCACCAGTCATAAAAGATAAGGTGACCAACTTTTTTACAATGAGAAGGAGGACACAAATAAACTGAAGAAAAAAAAGTGAGTCTAATGCATGCGTGTGCGCCATGTCGTGTTTCGGTAAGAAGTAAACAAAGCCCCTTGCGTATGGCACAGTTTGCGCACGGCGCACTCTCTCAAAACAATTCTCCTGTGTGGAGCGCATGCGTCTCATAATTGCATCGCGCCACACAGTACCGAGCCTTGACGAATCGTCGTTTCAAATACAAATAGTCACATCACACGCAACGGATTGGATCGACATCTATCGAATACGGAGATTTACAGATTAGTCTTCAAATATCGAAAAGGAGGACATGTAGGAGGACACTTTTCGAGAGAGGACAGAACTTACAAAAGAAGGACTGTCCTCCCTAAAGGAGGACAGTTGGTCACCTTATAAAGAGCCAAGGTGGCCTACCCCTGGCCTAGGCCTAGGCCGTTTTATGACTCGTGGACTTCAACTCCCAGAATTCCTGAGTCAGCCTGGCTCAGCTTGGAAACCTCTCCCTTTCCCCTCGGCATGGCTGGCTCAGGAATTCTGGGAGTTGAAGTCCAAGAGTCACAAAAGAGCCAAGGTTGCCTATCCCTGGCCTAGGCCGCTTTATGACTTGTGGACTTCAACTCCCAGAACTCCTCAGCCAGCATGGCTCAGATTGGAAACCTCTCCCTTTCCCCTCAGCATGGCTGCCTCAGGAATTCTGGGAGTTGAAGTTCACCAGTCATAAAAGAGCCAAGGTGGCCTATCCCTGGCCTAGGCCGCTTTATGACTTGTGGACTTCAACTCCCAGAATTCCTGAGCCAGCCTGGCTCAGATTGGAAACCTCTCCCTTTCCCCTCAGCATGGCTGGCTCAGGAATTCTGGGAGTTGAAGTCCAGAAGTCATAACAGAGCCAAGGTTGCCTACTCCTGGTGTAAACACACACACACACACACACACACACACATGCACTAATCTGAAGGCCACCCCCACTTTGGGCAGACGTGCGTGTTCTCTTTGAAGAGTTCCGTCTGACTGGCTTCTTAGACCAATGTTTCTCAACCTTGACAATTTTAAGGCATGTGGACGTCAACTCCCAGAATTCCACAGCCAGCATTGCTGGCTGTGGAATTCTGGGAGTTGACGTCCACATGCCTTAAAATTGTCAAGGTTGAGAAACGCTGTCTTAGACCAACCGATGTTCATTAAATGACTTGTTCAGTGACGTCATTCATTGCATTTTACACATCAAGTATATTTCCGCTGCCCCCAAAGTGGCTGCTGGCAGGGGACGGCTTATCGGACCCCCAAATTCTGGACTCAGAGAGCGACTCTGGCTGAGGTCTCCGATCTGTTCTTCATAGGGGAGTGTCCGGCTGGCCATCTCCTCCCAGGCAGGACCAGGCCGGTGGTGCTGCTTCTAAAGGGGGGAATGTTGGACTCTTAAATGGTTAAAACTGAGCGCTTTCGAAGAGGGCTCCCCAGCCTTGGGAAAGGCAGCCTGGCGAGGAGGCCAAAAAGGAAGAGAATGAGAAAATTCAAGTTTTGCTTCCAAATAAACTTGCTTCTCCTCCCGGCATCCAGGTGATGAGGCTCAGCAGCCGTGCCAAGACTCATCTTCCAGGGGGGGGGAGAGAGATGGCGAGAGATTAGCATCCCACGAGCATTTCCACACCAGGCCCCGAGCATCGGACCTCGCCTCAATCTTGAGGTTCCCCTGCCATGTCTCAGCCCCCTCCTCCCTGGCGCATGCATTGGCTTGACTCGGTTTCCCAAGCCCCTCCTCAAGTTGTGGGTCTCCCGACTGCTTCCAGGCAGGGTGGCTGGTTTTGCGTCTGCCACAGGAGGGGCTGAGGAACGAGAGAACGGCAGGTTCTCACCGTGGAAGGAGCGATGTTGTGCAGTCCCTTTCCAAGGACCCGACATTTTCCCATGAACTGCTACCGAAGCTGTTCCTTAAAACAGAGGCCCCCAACCCTTTTGGGCACCATGGAGAGAGGTTTTTCCACGGACCAGAGAGTGCATGGTTTTGTATGCAGCCTGCATCCCACGGATGGGGCTTTGCTTGTTTGTGCAGACCAGTTGCTGGCATGCTGCAGCCCGATGCCAGGCCACGGCCCAGGGGTTGGGGACCCCTGCCTTAAACGCACAGAGATATAACAGAATAAACAACTGAGTTGCAAGGGACAGAACGGAACAGAACAGAACAGAACAGAGCTGGAAGGGACCTTGGAGATCTTCTAGTCCAGCCCCCTGCTCAAGCAGGAGAACCTATACCGTCTCAGGGATGTGGCTGTCTAGTCTCTTCTTAAAAACCTCCAGTGATGGAGTGCCCATGAAATAATAATAATAATAATAATAATAATAATAATAATAATATTGAGAAGACAGCAACAGACAGTAAGTGCCGCCTATGCAAAGAAGCTGAAGAAACAGTGGACTACCTGGTAAGCTGTTGCAAGAAGATTGCACAGACTGACTACAAGCAGCGGCATGACAAAGTAGCAACAATGGTGCATTGGAAGATCTGCAAAAAATATCATTTGCCTGTAAGCAAAAACTGGTGGGATCATAAAATAGAGAAAGTCATAGAAAATGATAAAATTAAACTGCTCTGGGACTTCAGAATTCAAACAGACAAGCACCTGCAACATAACACCCCAGACTTAACAATTGTCGATAAGAAAGACAAAAAAGTCTGGATAGTGGACGTGGCAGTGCCTGGAGATAGCAGAATAGAAGAGAAAGAACTGGAGAAGATAACAAAATACAAAGACCTACAAATAGAAATAGAAAGACTGTGGCAAAAGCAAGCAAGGGTAGTACCAATAGTCATAGGCTCCTTGGGTGCAATCCCAAAACAACTGGAGCACCACTTGAACACCATTGGCATTGACAAATTCGCTATTAGTCAATTGCAAAAGGCGGCCTTACTAGGAACTGCTTCCATCCTGCGACGATATCTGTAATACCATCAAACATCCACATCTGCCTATCCCAGGTCCTGGGTAAGGACTCGATAGGTAGACAAAATGCCAAATCCAGTCTGAACATCTGGCTGACTGTGCGATGATCAATAATAATAATAATAATAATAATAATAATAATAATAATAATAATAATAATAATAATAATAATAAAGTTGGAAGGGACCTTAGAGGTCATCTAGTCCAACCCCCTGCTCAGGCAGGAAACCCTATCCATTTCAGACAAATGGCTGTCCAGTCTCTTCTTAGACATCCTGCACCCTCAGCCCAAACTGGGATAGGACAAGGAAGATAACCTGAACCCAGGATTGCTAAAGACAACCTGGAGTCTGGGTTGGAGATCAGATGAAGGGAACTTCCTGAGAACAGAGGAGAAAAAAAGGCCGATGGAGCTGATTTATGCCACAATTAAAGCCTGTCAGCATATGCTTCCTAATAATAATAATAATAAAGTTGGAAGGGACCTTGGAGGTCATCTAGTCCAATCCCCTGCTCAGGCAGGAAACCCTATACCATTTCAGACAAATGGCTGTCCCGTCTCTTTTTAAAAACTTCCAGTGTTGGAGCATTCACCGCTTCTGGAGGCAGGTGGTTCCACTGGTTAATTGTTCTGACTGTCAGGAAGTTTCTCCTTAGTTCCAGGCTGCTTCTCTCTTTGGTCAGTTTCCCTCCGTTGTTTCTTGTCCTGCCCACTGGTCCTTTGGAGAATAATTTGACCCCCTCTTCTTTGGGGCAGCCCCTCAAATATTGGAAGACTGCTATCATGTCTCCCCTGTTTCTTCTTTTCTTTAGACTAGCCAAACCCAAGTCCCGCAGCCGTTCTTCGTATGTTTTAGCCTCCAGGCCTTGGATCATCTTAGTTGTTGTTACCAAGGTCTCAACATCTTTTTTGTAGTACGGTGACCAAAATTTGTCTTCTAGCCCAACCCCCTGCTCAAGCAGGAGACTCTATTCTGGACAAATGGCCATCCAGTCTCTTCTTAAAAGCCTCCAGCGATGGGGCACCCACAATTTCTGGTGGCAAGCCCTTCCACTGCTCTACATGGGGCTACCCTTGAAAAGTATTCGGAGACTACAGTTGGTCCAGAATGCAGCCGCGCGAGTGATAGTGGGTGCTCCTTGATACACCCACGTTACACCTATCCTCCGTGAGCTGCACTGGTTGCCTATTGGTCTCCGGGTCCAATTCAAGGTGTTGGTCATTACCTTTAAAGCCCTATATG